>NW_027008512.1:0-15610 GCF_036934945.1 Oncorhynchus masou masou | reverse complement strand
TAACAAACACAACCACCTGTGTCTCACTATCTCCACGGAAACAAAGAGGAAACGTCCTCTCTAGGGCTTCCACTCCCTCTCGCTCTATCTCCGTCTCTCTCTCTCTTTCTCCGTCTCTCTCTCTCCCTTTCTGTCTCTCTCTCTCCCTTTCTCTCTCTCTCTCTCTCCCTTTCTCTCTCTCTCTCTCCCTTTCTCCCTCTCTCCCTCTCTCTCTCCCTTTCTCTCTCTCTCTCTCTCCCTTTCTCTCTCTCTCTCTCCCTTTCTCCCTCTCTCCCTCTCTCTCTCCCTTTCTCTCTCTCTCTCTCCCTTTCTCTCTCTCTCCCTTTCTCTCTCTCTCTCTCCCTTTCTCTCTCTCTCTCTCCCTTTCTCCCTCTCTCCCTCTCTCTCTCCCTTTCTCTCTCTCTCTCTCCCTTTCTCTCTCTCTCCCTTTCTCTCTCTCTCCCTTTCTCCATCTCTCCCTTTCTCCATCTCTCTCTCTCCCTTTCTCTCTCTCTCTCCATTTCTCCCTCTCTCTCCCTTTCTCTCTCTCTCTCCCTTTCTCCCTCTCTCCCTTTCTCTCTCTCTCCCTTTCTCCATCTCTCTCTCCCTTTCTCTCTCTCTCCATTTCTCCCTCTCTCTCTCCCTTTCTCTCTCTCTCTCTCCCTTTCTCCCTCTCTCCCTTTCTCTCTCTCTCCCTTTCTCCATCTCTCTCTCTCCCTTTCTCTCTCTCTCTCCATTTCTCCCTCTCTCTCCCTTTCTCTGTCTCTCTCTCTCCCTTTCTCCCTCTCTCTCTCCTTTCTCTCTCTCTCTCTCTCTCCCCCTTTCTCTCTCTCTCTCTCTCTCTCTCCTTTTTCCGTCTCCCCTCCCTTTTCTCTCCTCTCTCCTTTCTCCCTCTCTCTCTTCTCCTTTCTCCTCTCTCTCTCTCCCTTTCTCCTCTCTCTCCCTTTCTCTCCCTCTCTCTCCCTCTCCCTTTCTCTCTCCCTTTCTCTCTCTCTCTCTCCCTTTCTCTCTCTCCCTCTCTCCCTTTCTCCTCCCTCTCTTCTCCGTCTCTTTCTTCATCTCTCTCTCTCTCTTCATCTCTCTCTCTCTCTCAAGGGGCTTTATTTACATGGAAACATACGTTAACATTTCCAAAGCAAGTGAAGTAGATAATAAACTAAACGCGAGAGAAGCTATAAAACGGTAAACATTAAACTTACAAAAGTTCCAAGACATTTCAAATGTCACATTATTATATACAACGATGTGCAAATAGTTCAAATACAAAATGGGAAAAAAAGAAACCTACAGTTGAAGTCGGATAGACCTTAGTCAAAAACATTTAAACTCAGTTTTCACAATTCCTGACATTTAATCTTAGTAAAAATTCCCTGTCTTAGGTCAGTTAGGATCACCACTTTATTTTAAGAATGTGAAATGTCAGAATAATAGTAGAGAGAATGATTGATTTCAGCTTTTATGTTTTTCATCACATTCCCAGTTGGGTCAAAGTTTACATTTCTCAATTAGTATTTGGTAGAATTGGCTTGAAATTGTTTTAACCTGTCTGGCCCACCCGGGACACAACCGCACCCCAACAATAAATGCAAATGCGCTACGCCAAATGATAATAGCACTCGTTAAAACTCAAACGTTCATTAAAATTCACATGCAGGGTAGTCAATTCAAGCTACTCGTTGTGAATCTAGCCAAATGAGTCGATTTGTTTTGTATTTGTTTTCATAAAGCATGAGAAGCTATTATCCGATAGCAGGCAACACGCGAAATACCAGAAGGACGTAAACAAAGGAATTAGCGTAGCTGGCGCTACACAAAACGCAGAAATAAAATTACACAAACACAAAACGCAGAAATTTATGAACACCGTCAGATCCAGTAAAAACACACATTTAAACGCGGCGTTATTTTTTTAAATTAAAAAAGTTGCCTATAAACTTTGACAAAACACTTCAAACTACTTCTGTAATCCAACTTAGGTATTACTACACGTTAATAAACGATCAAATTGATCACAGAGCGATCTGTATTCAATAAGCACGAGTTTGGGAAACGTAACTAACTTTTCCGGTTTCCGGTTCCATTGTTTACAGCTTGATAAACGGATGTGGCTATTACTCAGATGACATCACTGGCGACATCGTGTGGAAGCTATAGGAACTGTATTCTCAGCCTTAACTATTTTTCCTTCCAATAGACAACACATGGACTGGCGGATTGATTTTTTCTTCGTCGATTTAGTGACCAGGTTTTCTGGCGATTTTGACCACGGAACTCGTTCTGTTATAGTCACAGACACCAGTTCTAGAAACTTCAGAGTGTTTTCTATGCACACATACTACTCCATATAGTCCTCGCATGAGTAGCAGGACGTTGAAATGTTGGGCGCGTTTTTAACAGAATGTTGAAAAAAGTAGCCCGATCTCTAAGAGGTTTTAACTTGGGTCAACGTTTTGGGCCCTTCCACAAGCTTCCCACAACAAGGTGGGTTAATTTTGGTCCATTCCTCCTGACAGAGCTGGTGTAACGGAGTCAGGTTTGTAGGCCCTCCTTGCTCACACACGCTTTTTCAGTTCTGCCCACAAATGTTCTAAACGATTGAGGTCCAGGGTTTGTGATGGACACTCCAATACCTTGACTTCGTTGTCCTTAAGCCATTTTGTCACAACTTTGGAAGTATGCTTGGGGTCATTGTCCATTTGGAAGACCCATTTTGCAACCAAGATTTAACTTCCTGACTGATGTCTTGAGATGTTGCTTCAATATATCCACATAATTGTCCTGCCTCATGATGGCGTCTATTTTGTGAAGTGCACCAGTCCCTCCTGCAGCAAACCACCCCCACAACATGATGCTGCCACCCCCGTGCTTCACGGTTGGGATTGTGTTCTTCAGCTTGCAAGCATCCCCCTTCTTCCTCCAAACATAACGATGGTCATTATGGCCAAACAGTTCTAATTTTGTTTCATCAGACCATAGGACATTTGTCCAAAAAATAGCGATCTTTTTTGTCTTTTATACTGATAACATGTTCAAATAGGTGCAGTAATACAATATATATATAAAATATAAAAATATATAAACTATAATACAGGTAACGAGTGGAGGACAGAGGATCCTCAACCTCTTGGAACTCTAGGGGAAGCATTGTCATTTTTGGAGAAAAAAAACGTTCCCATTTTAAACGGGATATTTTGTCAGGACAAGATGCTAGAATATGCATATAATTGACGGCTTTTGAAAGAAAACACTCTAACGTTTCCAAAACTGTAAAGATATTGTCTGTGAGTATTACAGAACTGTTGCAAGCAAAAGCCTGAGAAAAATCCAATCCGGAAGTGCCCCAGGTTTTTGAAAGTGCTGCGTTCCAATGACTCCCTATATGGATGTGAATGTACCATCAACGAGCTTACACTTTCTACGTATTCCCGAAGGTGTCTACAGCATTGTGACGTAGTTTTACGCATTTCTGTTGAAGAATAGCCGTATGGGGGCACATTGCGTAAGTGGTCACATGGTGGCTCCGAGAGAGATTCTCGCGTAAAGTGCAGAGGTAGCCATTACTCCAATCGGTAATAGAGAAAAGGGAATTGTCCCGACGGATATATTATCAAATAGATATTAGAAAAACACCTTGAGGATTGATTATAAACAACGTTTGCCATGTTTCTGTCGATATTATGGAGCTAATTTGGAGGAAAAAAATTGGCGTTGTGGTGACCGCAATTTCGGGCGATTTCTCAATAGCGTGAAGAACAAACGGGCTGTTAAGCCTACAAAAATAATATTTTGGGAAGAAAATTAACTTTGGCTATCTACCTGGGAGTCTCGTAAGTGAAAACATCTGAAGTTCATCAAAGGTAAACGATTTAATTTGATTGCTTTCTGATTTCCGTGACAAGGTTGCTTGCTGCTAGCAAGGCATAATGCTAGGCTATTATAAACTTACACAAATGCATGTCTAGTGTAGGGGAATAATCAGAATTAGTTGGGTAACATAGATAAGATGTTTTATTTTCATTATATGCTTGTGAGTTACTTCTCATCAGAAGTACCTACCACCCATACTACTACCACCACTAACCTGTTACCATTACCACCCATACCACTACTACTACCACTACCATCACTAAACTGTTACCATTACCACCCATACCTCTACTACTACTACCACCACCACCACTAAACTGTTATCACTACCATTACCACCCATACCACCACTACTACTACCACCATCACTAACCTGTTACCATCACCACCCATACCACTACTACTACTACCACCAACACCACTAACCTGTTACCATTACCACCCATACTACTACTACTACCACCACTAACCTGTTACCATTACAACCCATACCACCACTACTACTACTACCACCACCATCACTAACCTGTTACCATTACCATCCATACCACCACTGCTACCACCATCACTAATGTGTTACCATCACCACCCATACCACTACTACTACCACCCACCATCACTAACCCCCACTGTTACCATTACCACCCATACCACTCCACCACATCACTAACCTGTTACCATTACCACCCATACCACTACTACTACTACCACCACCACTAACCTGTTACCATTATCACCCATAATACTACTACTACCACCACTAACCTGTTACCATTACCCCATACCACCACTACTACTACCACCACCATCACTAACCTGTTACCATTAACACCCATACCACCACTACCACCACCACTACCTGTTACCATTACCACCCATACCACTACTACTACCACCTGTTACCATTACCACCCACTACCACCACCATCACTAACCTGTTACCATTACCACCCATACCACTACTACCACCATCACTAACCTGTTACCATTACCACCCATACCACTACTACTACCACCACCATCACTAACCTGTTACCATTACCACCCATACCACTACTACTACCACCACTAAACTGTTATCATTACCACCCATACCACTACTACACCCAACTAACTGTTACCCATACCATCACTAACCTGTTACCATTACCACCCATACCACCACTACTACCACCATCACTAACCTGTTACCATTACCACCCATACCACTACTACTACTACCACCACCATCACTAACCTGTTACCATTACCACCCATACCACTACTACTACTACCACTAACCTGTTACCATTACCACCCATACCACCACTACTGCCACCATCACTAACCTGTTACCATTACCACCCATACCACCACTACTACCACCATCACTAACCTGTTACCATTACCACCCATACCACTACTACTACTACCACCACCATCACTAACCTGTTACCATTACCACCCATACCACTACTACTACTACCACTAACCTGTTACCATTACCACCACTACTGCCACCATCACTAACCTGTTACCATTACCACCCATACCACCACTAACTGTTACCATTACCACCCATACCACTACTACTACCACTAACATGTTACCATTACCACCCATACCACTACTACTACTGTTACCATACCATCACTAACCACCACTGTTACCATTACCCCAATACCACTACTACTACCACCACTAACCTGTTACCATTACCACCCATACCACTACTACTACCATCACTAACCTGTTACCATTACCAGCAATACCACCACTACTACTACCACCATCACTAACCTGTTACCATCACCACCCATACCACTACTACACTACCACCACCACCACTAACCTGTTACCATTACCACCCATACCACTACTACTACCACCACCACTAACCTGTTACCATTACCACCCATACCACCACTACTACTACCATCACTAACCTGTTACCATTACCACCATACCACTACTACTACTACCACATCACTAACCTGTTACCATTACCACCCATAATACTACTACTACCACCATCACTAACCTGTTACCATTACAACCCATACCACCAACTACTACTACCACCACCATAAACTACCACCATCCATACCACCACTGCTACCACCACCACTAACCTGTTACCATTACCACCCATACCACTACTACTAACCTGCTAACCATTACCATTACCACCCATACCACTACCACCACCACCACTAACCTTTTACCATTACCACCCATACCACTACTACCACCACCACACTAACCTTGTTCATTACCATTACCACCCATACCACTACTAACCTGTTACCATTACCACCCATACCACTACTACCACCACCACTAACCTGTTATCATTACCATTACCACCCTATACTACAACTAACCTGTTACCACCACTACTACCACTAACTTGTTACCATTACCACCCATACCACCACTACTACCACCATCACTAACCTTTACCATTACCACCCATACCACTACTACTACTACCATCACTAACCTGTTACCATTACCACCCATACCACTACTACTACCATCTAACCTGTTACCATTACCACCATCACTAATCTGTTACCATTACCACCCATACCACTACTAACCTGTTACCATTACCATTACCACCCATACCACTACTAACAACACCACTAACCTTTTACCATTACCACCCATACCACTACTACTACCACCATCACTAACCTGTTACCATTACCACAAATACCACTACTAACCTGTTACCATTACCACCCATACCACTACTACCACCACCACTAACCTGTTACCATTACCACCCATACCTAACCTGTTACCATTACCACCACCATACACTAATCTGTTACCATTACCACCCATACCAATACTACTACCACCACCACCACTAACCTGTTACCATTACCACCCATACCACTACTAACCTGTTACCATTACCATTACCACCCATACCACTACTAACAACACCACTAACCTGTTACCATTACCATTACCACCCATACCACTACCACCACCACTAACCTGTTACCATTACCACAAATACCACTACTAACCTGTTACCATTACCACCCATACCACTACTACCACCACCACTAACCTGTTACCATTACCACCCATACCATTACTAACCTGTTACCATTACCATTACCACCCATACCACTACCACCACCACCACTAACCTTTTACCATTACCACCCATACCACTACTACCACCACCACCACTAACCTGTTACCATTACCACCCATACCACTACTAACCTGTTACCATTACCATTACCACCCATACCACTACTAACACCACCACTAACCTGTTACTACCAATACTACTACCACCACTAACTTGTTACCATTACCACCCATACCACCACTACTACCACCATCACTAACCTGTTACCATTACCACCCATACCACTACTACTACTACCACCACCATCACTAACCTGTTAACATTACCACCCATACCACTACTACTAACACTAACCTGTTACCATTACCACCCATACCACCACTACTGCCACCATCACTAACCTGTTACCATTACCACCCATACCACCACTACTACCACCATAACTAACCTGTTACCATTACCACCCATACCACCACTACTCCTGTTACCATTACCACCCATACCACTACTACTGCCACTAACCTGTTACCATTACCACCCATACCACCACTACTGCCACCATCACTAACCTGTTACCATTACCACCCATACCACCACTACTACCACCATCACTAACCTGTTACCATTACCACCCATACCACTACTAACCTGTTACCATTACCACCCATACCACTACTACTACCACTAACATGTTACCATTACCATCCATACCACCACTACTACCACCACTAACCTGTTACCCATACCACCACTACTACCACCACTAACCTGTTACCATTACCACCAATACCACCACTACTACCACCACTAACCTGTTACCATTACCACCCATACCACCACTACTACCACCACTAACCTGTTACCATTACCAGCAATACCACCACTACTACTACCACCATCACTAACCTGTTACCATCACCACCCATACCACTACTACTACTACCACCACCACCACTAACCTGTTACCATTACCACCCATACCACTACTTCTACTACCACCACCACTAACCTGTTACCATTACCACCCATACCACCACTACTACTACCGCCACCACTAACCTGTTACCATTACCACCCATACCACTACTACTACTACCACCACCACTAACCTGTTACCATTACCACCCATAATACTACTACTACCACCACTAACCTGTTACCATTACAACCCATACCACCACTACTACTACTACCACCACCATCACTAACCTGTTACCATTAACATCCATACCACCACTGCTACCACCACCACTAACCTGTTACCATTACCACCCATACCACTACTACTACCACAGCTAACCTGTTACCATTACCATCAATACCACTACCACCACCATCACTAACCTGTTACCATTACCACCCATACCACTACTACCACCCCCACTAACCTGTTACCATTACCATTACCACCCATACCACTACTACTACCACCACCATCACTAACGTGTTACCATCACCACCCATACCACTACCACTACCACCACTAAACTGTTATCATTACCACCCATACCACTACTACTACCACAACTAACCTGTTACCCATACCAATACTACTACCACCACTAACTTGTTACCATTACCACCCATACCACCACTACTACCACCATCACTAACCTGTTACCATTACCACCCATACCACTACTACTACTACCACCACCATCACTAACCTGTTAACATTACCACCCATACCACTACTACTAACACTAACCTGTTACCATTACCACCCATACCACCACTACTGCCACCATCACTAACCTGTTACCATTACCACCCATACCACCACTACTACCACCATCACTAACCTGTTACCATTACCACCCATACCACTACTAACCTGTTACCATTACCACCCATACCACTACTACTACCACTAACCTGTTACCATTACCACCCATACTGCCACCATCACTAACCTGTTACCATTACCACCCATACCACCACTACTACCACCATCACTAACCTGTTACCATTACCACAAATACCACTACAACTACTACCACCACCATCACTAACCTGTTACCATTACCACCCATACCACTACTACTACTACCACTAACTGTTACCATTACCACCCATACCACTACTACTACCACCACTAACCTGTTACCATCACCACCCATACCACTACCACTACCACCACTAAACTGTTATCATTACCACCCATACCACTACTACTACCACCACTAACCTGTTACCCATACCACCACTACTACCACCACTAACTTGTTACCATTACCACCCATACCACCACTACTACCACCATCACTAACCTGTTACCATTACCACCCATACCACTACTACTACTACCACCACCATCACTAACCTGTTACCATCACCACCCATACCACGACCACTACCACAATCACTAACCTGTTACCATTACCACCCATACCACTACTACTACTACCACCACCACCACTAACCTGTTATCATGACCACCCATACCACTACTACTACTACCACTAACCTGTTACCATTACCACCTATACCACAACTACTACTACCACCACCACCACTAACCTGTTACCATTACCACCTATACCACTACTACAACTACTACTACTATCACTAACCTGTTACCATCACCACCCATACCACTACTACCACCATCACTAACCTGTTACCATTACCACCCATACCACTACTACTACTACCACTAACTGTTACCATTACCACCCATACCACCACTACTACCACCATTACTAACCTGTTACCATTACCACCCATACCACTACTACTACCATCACTAACCTGTTACCATTACCACCCATACCACTACGACTACCACCACCACTAACCTGTTACCATTACCACCCATACCACTACTACTACCACCACCACTAACCTGTTACCATTACCACCCATACCACTACTACTACCACCACCACTAACCTGTTACCATTACCACCCATACCACTACTAACCTGTTACCATTACCATTACCACCCATACCACTACGACTACCACCACCACTAACCTGTTACCATTACCACCCATACCACCACTACTACCACCATCACTAACCTGTTACCATTACCACCCATACCACTACTACTCCTGTTACCATTACCACCATTACCACTACTACTCCCACTAACCTGTTACCATTACCACCCATACCACCACTACTGCCACCATCACTAACCTGTTACCATTACCACCCATACCACCACTACTACCACCATCACTAACCTGTTACCATTACCACAAGTACCACTACAACTACTACCACCACCATCACTAACCTGTTACCATTACCACCCATACCACTACTACTACTACCACTAACTGTTACCATTACCACCCATACCACTACTACTACCACCACTAACCTGTTACCATCACCACCCATACCACTACCACTACCACCACTAAACTGTTATCATTACCACCCATACCACAACTACTACCACCACTAACCTGTTACCCATATCACCACTACTACCACAACTAACTTGTTACCATTACCACCCATACCACCACTACTACCACCATCACTAACCTGTTACCATTACCACCCATACCACTACTACTACTACCACCACCATCACTAACCTGTTACCATCACCACCCATACCACGACCACTACCACCATCACTAACCTGTTACCATTACCACCCATACCACTACTACTATTACCACCACCACCACTAACCTGTTATCAAGACCACCCATACCATTACTACTACTACCACTAACCTGTTACCGTACCACCTATACCACTACTACTACTACCACCATACCACTAACCTGTTACCATTACCACCTATACCACTACTACAACTACTACTACTATCACTAACCTGTTACCATCACCACCCATACCACTACTACCACCATCACTAACCTGTTAAAATTACCACCCATACCACCACTACTACCACCACTAACCTGTTACCATTACCACCGGTACCACCACTACTACCACCATTACTAACCTGTTACCATTACCACCCATACCACTACTAACCATCACTACCATTACCATTACCACCCATACCACTACGACTACCACCACCACTAACCTGTTACCATTACCACCCATACCACTACTACTACCATCACCACTAACCCTGTTACCATTACCACCCATACCACTACTTCTACCACCACTAACCTGTTACCATTACCACCCATACCACTACTAACCTACCACCACCACCCATACCACTACGACTACCACCACCACTAACCTGTTACCATTACCACCCATACCACTACGATACCACCATCACTAACCTGTTACCATTACCACCCATACCACTACTAACCTGTTACCATTACCATTACCACCCATACCACTACTACTACCATCACTAACCTGTTACCATTACCACCCATACCATGACTACCACCACCACTAACCTGTTACCATTACCACCATACCACTACTACTACCACCACCACTAACCTGTTACCATTACCACCCATACCACTACTAACCTGTTACCATTACCATTACCACCCATACCACTACGACTACCACCACCACTAACCTGTTACCACATTACCACCCATACCACTACTACTACCATCACTAACACCATTACATTACCACCCATACCATTACATTACATTACATTTAAGTCATTTAGCAGGCAATCTTATCCAGAGCGACTTACAAATAGTGAATTCACCTTCTGACATCCAGTGTTCAGCAACACATAGTGCATCTAAGTCATTAAGAGGGGGGGGGGGTGAGAAGGATTGTTTATCCTATCCTAGGTATTCCTTGAAGAGGTGGGGTTCAGGTGTCTCCGGAAGGTGGTGATTGACTCCGCTGTCCTGGCGTCGTGAGAGGAGTTTGTTCCACCATTGGGGGGCCAGAGCAGCGAACAGTTTTGACTGGGCTGAGCGAAGCTGTACTTCCTCAATGGTAGGAGGCGAGCAGGCCAGAGGTGGATGAACGCAGTGCCCTTGCTTGGGTGTAGGGCCTGATCAGAGCCTGGAGGTACTGCGGTGCTGTTCCCTCACAGCTCCGCAGGCAAGCACCATGGTCTTGTAGCGGATGCGCAGCTTCAACTGGAAGCCAGTGGAGAGAGCGGGAGGAGCGGGGTGACGTGAGAGAACTTGGGAAGGTTGAACACCAGACGGGCTGCGGCGTTCTGGATGAGTTGTAGGGGTTTAATGGCACAGGCAGGAGCCCAGCCAACAGCGAGTTGCAGTAATCCAGACGGGAGATGACAAGTGCCTGGATTAGGACCTGCGCCGCTTCCTGTGTGAGGCAGGGTCGTACTCTGCGGATGTTGTAGAGCATGAACCTACAGGAACGGGCCACCGCCATGATGTTGGTTGAGAACGACAGGGTGTTGTCCAGGATCACGCCAAGGTTCTTAGCGCTCTGGGAGGAGGACACAATGGAGTTGTCAACCGTGATGGCGAGGTCATGGAACGGGCAGTCCTTCCCCGGGAGGAAGAGCAGCTCCGTCTTGCCGAGGTTCAGCTTGAGGTGGTGATCCGTCATCCACACTGATATGTCTGCCAGACATGCAGAGATGCGATTCGCCACCTGGTCATCAGAAGGGGAAAGGAGAAGATTAATTGTGTGTCGTCTGCATAGCAATGATAGGAGAGACCATGTGAGGTTATGACAGAGCCAAGTGACTTGGTGTATAGCGAGAATAGGAGAGGGCCTAGAACAGAGCCCTGGGGGACACCAGTGGTGAGAGCGTGGCGAGGAGACAGATTCTCGCCCGCCACCTGGTAGGAGCGACCTGTCAGGTAGGACGAATCCAAGCGTGGGCCGCGCGAGGGAGATGCCCAACTCGGAGAGGGTGGAGAGGAGGATCTGATGGTTCACAGTATCGAGGCAGCCGATAGGTCTGAAGGATGAGAGCAGGGAGAGAGAGTTAGCTTTTGGTGCGGAGCGCCTCCGTGATGCAGAGAAGAGCAGTCTCAGTTGAATGACTAGTCTTGAAACCTGACTGATTTGGATCAAGAAGGTCATTCTGAGAGAGATAGAGGAGAGCTGGCCAAGGACGGCACGTTCAAGAGTTTTGGAGAGAAAAGAAAGAAGGGATACTGGTCTGTAGTTGTTGACATCGGAGGGATCGAGTGTAGGTTTCTTCAGAAGGGGTGCAACTCTCGCTCTCTTGAAGACGGAAGGGACGTAGCCAGCGGTCAGGGATGAGTTGATGAGCGAGGTGAGGTAAGGGAGAAGGTCCCCGGAAATGGTCTGGAGGAGAGAGGGAGGGGATAGGGTCGAGCGGGCAGGTTGTTGGGCGGCCGGCCGTCACAAGAAGCGAGATTTCATCTGGAGAGAGAGGGGAGAAAGAGGTCAGAGCACAGGGTAGGGCAGTGTGAGCAGAACTAGCGGTGTCGTTTGACTTAGCAAACGAGGATCGGATGTCACCGACCTTCTTTTCAAAATGGTTGACGGGTCATCTGCAGAGAGGGAGGAGGGGGAGGGGGAGGAGGATTCAGAAGGGAGGAGAAGGTGTGGCAAAGAGCTTCCTAGGGTTAGAGGCAGATGCTTGGAATTTAGAGTGGTAGAAAGTGGCTTTAGCAGCAGAGACAGAGGAGGAAAATGTAGAGAGGAGGGAGTGAAAGGATGCCAGGTCCGCAGGGGAGGCGAGTTTTCCTCCATTTCCGCTCGGCTGCCCGGAGCTCTGTTCTGTGAGCTCGCAATGAGTCATCGAGCCACGGAGCGGGGAGGGGAGGACCGAGCCGGCCTGGAGGATAGGGGACATAGAGAGTCAAAGGATGCAGAAAGGGAAGAGAGGAGGGTTGAGGAGGCAGAGTCAGGAGAAAGGTTGGAGAAGGTATGAGCAGAGGGAAGAGATGAAAGGATGGAAGAGGAAAGAGTAGCGGGGGAGAGAGAGCGAAGGTTGGGACGGCGCGATACCATCCGAGTAGGGGCAGTGTGGGAAGTGTTGGATGAGAGCGAGAGGGAAAAGGATACAAGGTAGTGGTCGGAGACTTGAGGGAGTTGCAGTGAGGTTAGTGGAAGAACAGCATCTAGTAAAGATGAGGTCGAGCGTATTGCCTGCCTTGTGAGTAGGGGGGAAGGTGAGAGGGTGAGGTCAAAAGAGGAGGAGTGGAAAGAAGGAGGCAGAGAGGAATGAGTCAAAGGTAGACGTGGGGAGGTTAAAGTCGCCCAGGACTGTGAGAGGTGAGCCGTCCTCAGGAAAGGAGCTTATCAAGGCATCAAGCTCATTGATGAACTCTCCGAGGAACCTGGAGGGCGATAAATGATAAGAATGTTAAGCTTGAAAGGGCTGGTAACTGTGACAGCATGGAATTCAAAGGAGGCGATAGATAGATGGGTAAGGGGAGAGAGAAGAATGACCACTTGGGGAGAGATGAGGATCCCGGTGCCACCACCCCGCTGACCAGAAGCTCTCGGGGTGTGCGAGAACACGTGGGCGGACGAAGAGAGAGCAGTAGGAGTAGCAGTGTTATCTGTGGTGATCCATGTTTCCGTCAGTGCAGGAAGTCGAGGGACTGGAGGGAGGCATAGGCTGAGATGAACTCTGCCTTGTTGGCCGCAGATCGGCAGTTCCAGAGGCTACCGGAGACCAGGAACTCCACGTGGGTCGTGCGCGCTGGGACCACTCAGATTAGGGTGGCCGCGGCCACGGTGTGGAGAAACGTTGTATGGTCTGTGTGCAGAGAGGAGAGAAACAGGGATAGATAGACACATAGTTAACAGGGTACAGAAAGTACTACGCTAATGCAAAGGAGATTGGAATGACAAGGACTACACGTCCTAATGTTCAGAAAGTTAAGCTTCACGTGGCAAGAATCTACTTCTACCACCACTAACCTGTTACCATTACCACCCATACCACTACTACTACCACCACCACCACTAACCTGTTACCATTACCACCCATACCACTACGACTACCACCACCACTAACCTGTTACCATTACCACCCATACCACTACTAACCTGTTACCATTACCATTACCACCCATACCACTACGACTACCACCACCACTAACCTGTTACCATTACCACCCATACCACTACTACTACCATCACTAACCTGTTACCATTACCACCCATACCACTACTACTACCACCACTAACCTGTTACCATTACCACCCATACCACTACTACTACCACCACCACCACTAACCTGTTACCATTACCACCCATACCACTACGACTACCACCATCACTAACCTGTTACCATTACCACCCATACCACTACTAACCTGTTACCATTACCATTACCACCCATACCACTACTACTACCATCACTAACCTGTTACCATTACCACCCATACCACTACTTACTACCACCACCACTAACCTGTTACCATTACCACCCATACCACTACCACTACTACCACCACTAACTTGTTACCATTACCACCCATACCACGACCACTACCACCATCACTAACCTGTTACCATTACCACCCATACCACTACTACTACTACCACCACCACCACTAACCTGTTACCATTACCACCTATACCACTACTACAACTACTACTACTATCACTAACCTGTTACCATTACCACCCATGCCACTACTAACCTGTTACCATTACCATTACCACCCATACCACTACTACTACCATCACTAACCTGTTACCATTACCACCCATACCACTACGACTACCACCACCACTAACCTGTTACCATTACCACCCATGCCACTACTAACCTGTTACCATTACCATTACCACCCATACCACTACTACTACCATC
>NW_027008511.1:0-91971 GCF_036934945.1 Oncorhynchus masou masou | reverse complement strand
GGACGGACGGACAGAGAGAGAGAGAGGGACGGACGGACAGAGAGAGAGAGGGGGACGGACAGAGAGAGAGAGAGAGGGACGGACAGAGAGAGAGAGAGAGAGAGAGAGACGGACAGAGAGAGAGAGACGGACAGAGAGAGAGAGACGGACAGAGAGAGAGAGACTGATACCTCTGGAGGGACAGAGAGAGAGAGAGAGACTGATACCTCTGGAGAGAGAGAGGGACAGACAGAGAGAGAGAGAGAGAGAGAGGGGGACGGACAGAGAGAGGGGGACGGACAGAGAGAGAGAGAGAGAGAGAGAGGGACGGACAGAGAGAGAGAGAGAGAGAGAGGGGGACGGACAGAGAGAGAGAGAGAGAGAGGGACGGACAGAGAGAGAGAGAGAGAGGGGGACGGACAGAGAGAGAGAGAGAGGGGGACGGACAGAGAGAGAGAGGGGGACCGACAGAGAGAGAGAGGGGGACTGGACAGAGAGAGAGAGGGGGACGGACAGAGAGAGAGAGAGGGGACGGACAGAGAGAGAGAGGGGGACGGACAGAGAGAGAGAGGGGACGGACAGAGAGAGAGAGAGGGGACGGACAGAGAGAGAGAGAGAGGGACGGACAGAGAGAGAGAGAGAGAGGGGGACGGACAGAGAGAGAGAGAGAGAGGGGGACGGACAGAGAGAGAGAGAGAGAGAGGGACGGACAGAGAGAGAGAGAGAGAGGGGGACGGACAGAGAGAGAGAGAGAGAGAGGGGACGGACAGAGAGAGAGAGAGAGAGAGGGGACGGACAGAGAGAGAGAGAGAGAGGGGGACGGACAGAGAGAGAGAGAGAGAGAGAGGGACGGACAGAGAGAGAGAGAGAGAGGGGGACGGACAGAGAGAGAGAGGGGGACGGACAGAGAGAGAGAGGGGGACGGACAGAGAGAGAGAGAGGGGACGGACAGAGAGAGAGAGAGGGACGGACAGAGAGAGAGAGAGAGGGGAGGGACAGAGAGAGAGAGAGAGGGGGACGGACAGAGAGAGAGAGAGAGGGGGACTGAGAGAGAGAGAGAGAGGGGGACGGACAGAGAGAGAGAGAGGGGGACCTGGACAGAAAGAGAGAGAGAGGGGACTGGACAGAAAGAGAGAGAGAGGGGGACGGACAGAGAGAGAGAGAGGGGACGGACAGAGAGAGAGAGGGGACGACAGAGAGAGAGAGAGGGGACGACAGAGAGAGAGAGAGAGAGATAGGGACGGACAGACAGAGAGAGAGAGAGAGATAGGGACGGACAGACAGAGGGACGGACAGACAGAGGGACGGACAGACAGAGGGACGGAGCAGACAGAGGACGACAGACAGAGAGAGGGATGGGACAGACAGACAGAGAGAGAGGGACGGACAGACATACAGAGAGAGAGGGACGGACAGACAGACAGAGAGGGACGACAGACAGACAGAGGGACGGACAGACAGACAGAGTGGGACGGACAGACAGACAGAGGGACGGACAGCCAGACAGAGGGACGGACAGACAGACAGACAGAGGACAGACAGACAGACAGAGGGACGGACGGACAGACAGACAGAGAGAGATAGGACGGACAGGCAGACAGAGGGAAGGACAGACAGAGGAGGACAGACAGACGGAGGGACAGACAGAGTGGGACGTGGACAGACAGACGGACGACGGACAGACAGACAGAGAGATAGGGACGGACAGGCAGACAGAGAGATAGGGACGGACAGGCAGACAGAGAGATAGGGACGGACAGGCAGACAGAGAGATAGGGACAGAGAGAGAGAGAGAGAGAGAGAGAGGGACGGACAGAGAGAGAGAGAGAGAGGGACGGACAGAGAGAGAGAGAGAGAGAGAGAGGGACGGACAGAGAGAGAGAGAGAGAGAGAGAGGGACGGACAGAGAGAGAGAGAGGGGCGGACAGAGAGAGAGAGAGGGGCGGACAGAGAGAGAGAGAGAGAGAGAGGGGCGGACAGAGAGAGAGAGAGAGAGAGAGGGGACGGACAGAGAGAGAGAGAGAGAGGGGCGGACAGAGAGAGAGAGAGAGAGGGGGGGGCAGAGAGAGAGAGAGAGAGAGAGAGGGGCGGACAGAGAGAGAGAGAGAGAGAGAGAGGGGGCTGGGACAGAGAGAGAGAGGGGCGGACAGAGAGAGAGAGAGAGAGTGGCGGACAGAGAGAGAGAGAGAGAGAGAGAGAGGGGGCGACAGAGAGAGAGAGAGAGAGAGGGGGCGGACAGAGAGAGAGAGAGAGGGGGCGGACAGAGAGAGAGAGAGAGGGGGCGGACAGAGAGAGAGAGAGAGGGGCGACAGAGAGAGAGAGAGGGGGCGGACAGAGAGAGAGAGAGGGGCGGACAGAGAGAGAGAGAGAGGGGCGGACAGAGAGAGAGAGAGGGGCGGACAGAGAGAGAGAGAGGGGCGGACAGAGAGAGAGGGGCGGACAGAGAGAGAGAGAGGGGGACGGACAGAGAGAGAGAGGGGCGGACAGAGAGAGAGGGGGACGGACAGAGAGAGAGAGGGGGACGGACAGAGAGAGAGAGGGGGACGGACAGAGAGAGAGAGAGGGACGGACAGAGAGAGAGAGGGGACGACAGAGAGAGAGAGAGGACGACAGAGAGAGAGAGAGGGACGGACAGAGAGAGAGAGAGGGACGGACAGAGAGACATTTCCCATGAAGTTAATTTCATATCACATGTAACAAGACAGTTTAGTTACCTGGAGGAAATGGATGTGATCCTCTGTGTGTGAGAGCTGCTCCAGCTCAGTGCTTCTCTTCCTCAGCTCAGCGATCTCCTGCTTCAGTTGCTCCAGGAGTCCTTCAGCTTGACTCACTTGAGCCTTCTCTTGGGCTCTGATCAGCCCTTCACCTCAGAGCTCCTTCTCTCAATGGAGCGGATCAGCTCAGTAAAGATCTGATCACTGTCCTCCACTGCTGACTGTGCAGAGCGCTGGAGAGACAGAGAGAGAGAGAGAGACAGAGAGAGAGAGAGAGAGAGAGAGAGAGAGAGAGAGATAGACAGGTTCAGTCAGAAGAGCTCTCCAGGTCCACCAGGACCTTGTTCTCCCAGACAGACAGGTACAGAACACCTCTTGGTCCTGCTCTACTCTCCTCCTCCTGACAGACAGGTACAGGACACCTCTTGGTCCTGTAGTACTCTCCTCCCTCCTGGACAGACAGGTACAGAACACCTCTTGGTCCTGCTCTACTCTCCTCCCTCCTGGACAGACAGGTACAGAACACCTCTTGGTATATCATATATATCTCATGGACATCATTCAGAACTTTGGTCATATCTTTTGGGAGGAGGTCCAGCCTCCTTGACAAAGATAAACAAAGATTTTTTTTTTCCTTTTTGCTTACAAAATAATCAAATGTAATGTTTTTTACCCCCATGGACAGACAGAAAGCTGTGATCAATTAAATACAACGTTAGCTAGATATTACTGTGTCATTTATAGTCTGGCACAGATAGTTAAACTACATTAAATACAACGTTAATTCAGATATTATCTGTGTCATTTATAGCCTGGCACAGATAGTAAAAATACTCTTTGACCCGCACAGACAGCTGTGTGTTTGTGTTCGACAGTACAGTTGTACTTAACACCAGTGTTCGCGGGGTCCGACATGCCAATATATCTCATATCATGCCAATCACAGGAATGCCTGGGATGTTCTGATGCCGGGCATCCTGGTGGTTGGGGAGTGGCGTGGAGGGGGCGGGGCATTGACAAAGATAAACTTCAGCCTTTGTTCTTCTCTGACGTCTGGGCTTCACAAGAGAAGGTCGATTGGCTTGTGGGGTATCTTTCATTTTATTTGAAAGCGTGAGCTCAGGCCAAACAGTAGCCTGTGTAAAGTTGCTAATAAACCGTCAATTCGTAACTCAATCCCCTGTCTGGACAATTGTTCCTTTATGATCGAGTCAGGTCATTACACTACATTAAATACAACGTTAACTAGATATCATCGCCACATAACTTACGTCGAATTTAAAAGACACCGTTAGTAACGTCTGTTACACTGTAACTTACAGGCAGCCTCACATAAAACCCTATTGGTTAACAAAGCTTTGATTATGACCAAAGTCTATAGTAGTGAAAACACTCTCTCTCTATTCTAACTTACCACACATTCACATCACTGCCTCGACATGAATGTGTCCTGTCAGAGCCGTTTCCTGTCCGTTAACTGTTAACAGTCTCGAGCCACAGCTTAACCAATGAGCTACAAGGAGGACTGACAGTCACGAGCGGTGCAGCAGCCTCTGCAGCAGCAGCCTCCCCGGGTCCTAGTGCCCGCCCGGTAAGACGGTTAAGATGCGATGGAACGGTTGACGGAGAGAAAATAATCACAGAGAAAATATATTGACTGATATATTGAATTGTTTAGGGAAGCTTTAGCTTTGGCTTTAATACATTCTGAAAATACTTGAAAATAAAAATAATAGTAGCCCTCCTCAGGAACAACAAAACCCTCACAGACCAACTTTTCTTCTATGATATAATGGAGGTCCTCAAATCTTATTTTGGGGATATGGAGGGTCTCGTGTGGCCAATAGCCTGGGGAAATGCATAGCGCCAAATTCAAATAATACGCGATAAAACTCAAACTTTCATTAAATCACACATGCAGGGTACTCAATTAAAGCTACACTCGTTGTGAATCCAGCCATTATGTCAGATTTTAAAAATGCTTTTCGGCGAAAGCATGAGAAGCTATTATCTGATAGCATGCACCCCCTAAAACCACCTGAACGAGATGTAAACAAATGAATTAGCGTCGCCGGCGCTACACAAAACGCTGAAATAAAATATAAAACATGCATTACCTTTGACGAGCTTCTTTGTTGGCACTCCAATATGTCCCATAAACATCACAATTGGTCCTTTTTTCGATTAATTCCGTCCATGTTTACCCAAAATGTCCATTTATAAAGCCCGTTTTGATCCAGAAAAAACAGCTTTCCAAAAAACGCAACGTCATGACAAAACATTTCAAAAGTTGCTTAAAACTATGCCAAAATATTTCAAACTACTTTTGTAATCCAACTTTAGGTATTTTTAAACGTTAATAATCGATCAAATTGTTGACGGGGCGATCTGTATTCAATAACAGCAAGTCAACAATACATGCACGGTTTTCTCTCTTCCATAACATAATCCACAGTGTCACCTCTGCCTCTTCTTCGTTTCACCAATGATTAACTTCAACCCAAAGACTGGTGACATCCTGTGGAAGTTGTAGGAACTGTAAACTGGGCGCTATCTAATTTCCCTTGACAAAGACAATTCAGGAACTGCCAGAGGGATTTTTGTTTTTCTGAACAGTTTTTCCTTGGGCTTTTGCCTGCTACATAAGTTCTGTTATAGTCACAGACATGATTGAACCAGTTTTAGAAACTTCAGAGTGTTTTCTATCCACACATACTAATCATATGCATATACTATAGTCCTGGCATGAGTAGCAGGAAGTTGAACAACAAAACCCACATGCTTTTTATCAAAAAGTAGAAATGCTGCACCCTATCCTTTAAGAGGTGTGGTCCACAAACCAACGTTAAAGGTGCATGGCGCCACCTACTGTTCTGGAGTGTGTTCAATCACGGTTTACACCTCTAAATCCTCCTACCTAACTCAGTACTTCTGAGAAAATAAAAGAGTCCTACTAACTTCTAATAGACCCTCCCCCATCCCCCAAATCACTTCCAAGTGTAATGTTTACTGTTCATTTCTGATTGTTTATTTCACTTTTGTTTATTGTCTATTTCACTTGCTTTGGCAATGTAAACATATATTTCCATGCCAATAAAGCCCTATGAATTTAATTCAATTGAGAGAGAGACAGTTCCATTTTAATGTATAGGGGACATGAGTCGTCATGGTTACTCATGGTTATGTGATGAGGCAGCCCAGTCGGTTACATGAACCAGTCTATTCTCTGAAAGGGGTCCAGACAGCCTGTTCCCAACAGTGGGGTCAGTGGGATTGAATAGGGGCCCCCTCTCTCTCTCTGACTGGAGGAGAGAAGTGAAATGGTGTGTCTCCTCTGGTCAACAATACTCACCTTGAAAGACTCCACAGCCTGTTGGAGCTCCTTCAGCTCCTTCTCTCTCCTGAATCTCTGCTGGACCTTCTGCTGACTCATCCCCAGCTGCCTCTGTGGAGAATCACTCTTCAATGAGCTATCCAGCTTTATTAGTCCAGTAGATCAATAGTATAGTAATGTGACATAGGACCCATAGAGAGGAAGGTCTACAATCCTGAGGAAGTCCCTTTACAATATTATATTATGTTGCTATGTGAATGATTATAGTTTTTATGGTAGGTCTACATGTATCAAGGTGTTGAGACTGAACTTTGGACTCAAAAACGCTATTCAGAATGATAATAGTGTTTGACTTTAGAAAATGGTGATACATTTGGAGAATCTGGGTTAACATATCTATATACTCAAGGTTTGTGTTCATAGTTGTTCTTGTGGATCCATTTCATATGAATGATCTCATATTCAAACAGATTTAGTTCCTACTGTATCTTTAATTCTTAGTTTATCAGACAGCCACCAACAAGTTGTTCTGGTCTTACCTGTTTCTCAGTCCTCTCTGCTGCAGCTGACACTGTATCATGGCCTTTATGTTCATCCATTGTACACAGATAACAGATACACTGCTGATCGGTACGACAGTAAACCTCCAGCAGTTTGTCATGATGAGAGCAGATCTTCTCCTGTAGTTGTGCGGTGGCTTTGACCAGCTTGTGCTTCTTCAAAGCAGGAAATTCATAGTGAGGTTGGAGGTGAGTCTCACAGTAAGAGGCCAGACATGCCAGACAGGACATGAGGGCTTTCTGCTTTCTGGTCCCAGTGCAGACATCACACGCCACATCTCCAGGTCCAGCATAGCACAGAGCAGGAGGGGGAGCAGCCTGGAGTCCTGTCTTCCTTAGTTTCTCCACCAGCTCAGCCAACATGTTATTTTTCCTCAGATTAGGCCTTGGAGTGAAGGTCTCTCTGCACTGAGGACAGCTATAGACCCCTTTCAGATCATCCTGATCCCAGCAGCCCTCAATACAGCTCCTACAGTAACTGTGTCCACAGGGAATAGTGACCGGCTCCTTCAGTAGATCCAGACAGACAGAACAACAGAACTGGTCCTGGTCCAGCAGAACTCCCTGTTGAGCCATTTGGACGGTTGTTCACTCTCACACAGACAGACGACAGAGACTCAGATCAGTTTCGTTTCCTCAGAAGAGAGTTTGTGGGAAGGGGAGGGACTTCCTGGTTCTGCCAGAGGGCTGGGGTTAGAGGGAGGGAAGGAGGGGTTAGAGGAGGGGTTAGAGGATGGGAGAGAGAGAGAGGCAAAGTTGAGAAGGAGACAATATTTTAGTTCCTAGGTTAGGACCCTTAATATGGAATAAATTAAATAGAGTGGTTAGAATATATAAAGGGTATCAGTTTCTATGAAATACATAGCTATAATGCTTTTAATGAATGTTGTAAAGTCTTAAACTGATGTGCTGTGATACTAACTATAAGCGTCCATAATAACTCATACGTGGTTGTAAAAGTGTACAATGTGTTGTAGATAATTAGCTACAATGGGGGAGGGGGACTTGAAATGGATACAATGTACTGTAGGTGAAATGAATACTGTATGTACAGACTGATCATTGAGAATGATGTGACACTTACATTACAGTGTGTTTATTGGTGTGTAATTGGTCCTGGTGGTACAGTGGTGTAACAGGTACTGTGATGCCTCATTCCTCCACTGTACCAGCAGCAGTAACCCAAACCAGTAATAAGGCTACTGTCATGGAAAGAGGTACAGGAAATATAAAGGATCTATACATCTATGATATACTGTATGTAATGATATGTCTTCTAGATGGTGTTCTATACTGTATGTAATGATATGTCTACTAGATGGTGTTCTATACTGTATGTAATGATATGTCTTCTAGATGGTGTTCTATACTGTATGTAATGATATGTCTACTAGATATACTGTATGTAATGATATGTCTTCTAGATGGTGTTCTATACTGTATGTAATGATATGTCTTCTAGATGATGTTCTATACTGTAGGTAATGATATGTCTACTAGATGGTGTTCTATACTGTATGTAATGATATGTCTTCTAGATGGTGTTCTATACTGTATGTAATGATATGTCTTCTAGATGGTGTTCTATACTGTATGTAATGATATGTCTACTAGATGGTGTTCTATACTGTATGTAATGATATGTCTACTAGATGGTGTTCTATACTGTATGTAATGATATGTCTACTAGATGGTGTTCTATACTGTATGTAATGATATGTCTACTAGATGGTGTTCTATACTGTATGTAATGATATGTCTACTAGATGGTGTTCTATACTGTATGTAATGATATGTCTTCTAGATGGTGTTCTATACTGTATGTAATGATATGTCTTCTAGATGGTGTTCTATACTGTATGTAATGATATGTCTTCTAGATGGTGTTCTATACTGTATGTAATGATATGTCTACTAGATGGTGTTCTATACTGTATGTAATGATATGTCTACTAGATGGTGTTCTATACTGTATGTAATTATATGTCTACTAGATGGTGTTCTATACTGTATGTAATGATATGTCTACTAGATGGTGTTCTATACTGTATGTAATGATATGTCTACTAGATGGTGTTCTATACTGTATGTAATGATATGTCTTCTAGATGGTGTTCTATACTGTATGTAATGATATGTCTACTAGATGGTGTTCTATACTGTATGTAATGATATGTCTACTAGATGGTGTTCTATACTGTATGTAATGATATGTCTACTAGATGGTGTTCTATACTGTATGTAATGATATGTCTACTAGATGGTGTTCTATACTGTATGTAATGATATGTCTACTAGATGGTGTTCTATACTGTATGTAATGATATGTCTACTAGATGGTGTTCTATACTGTATGTAATGATATGTCTACTAGATGGTGTTCTATACTGTATGTAATGATATGTCTTCTAGATGGTGTTCTATACTGTATGTAATGATATGTCTACTAGATGGTGTTCTATACTGTATGTAATGATATGTCTACTAGATGGTGTTCTATACTGTATGTAATGATATGTCTTCTAGATGGTGTTCTATACTGTATGTAATGATATGTCTACTCGATGGTGTTCTATACTGTATGTAATGATATGTCTACTTGATGGTGTTGTATAGATGGTGTCTAATAGATGGTATACTGTATGTAATGATATGTCTTCTAGATGGTGTCTCTATACTGTAGGTAATGATATGTCTACTAGATGGTGTTCTATACTGTATGTAATGATATGTCTTCTAGATGGTGTTCTATACTGTATGTAATGATATGTCTACTAGATGGTGTTTTATATGGTGTTCTAGATACTGTATGTAATGATATGATAGATGGTCTACTAGATGGTGATTCTATACTGTATGTAATGATATGTCTTCTAGATGGTGTTCTATACTGTATGTAATGATATGTCTACTAGATGGTGTTCTATACTGTATGTAATGATATGTCTACTAGATGGTGTTCTATACTGTATGTAATGATATGTCTTCTAGATGGTGTTCTATACTGTATGTAATGATATGTCTACTAGATGGTGTTTTATACTGTATGTAATGATATGATATGGGTGTTCTATACTGTATGTAATGATGTCTTCTAGTGTTCTATACTGTATGTAATGATATGTCTACTAGATGGTGTTCTATACTGTATGTAATGATATGTCTACTAGATGGTGTTCTATACTGTATGTAATGATATGTCTACTAGATGGTGTTATATACTGTATGTAATGATATGTCTTCTAGATGGTGTTCTATACTGTATGTAATGATATGTCTACTAGATGGTGTTCTATACTGTATGTAATGATATGTCTTCTAGATGGTGTCTAGATGGTGTTCAATACTGTATGTAATGATATGTCTTCTAGATGGTGTTCTATACTGTATGTAATGATATGTCTTCTAGATGGTGTTCTATACTGTATGTAATGATATGTCTACTAGATGGTGTTTATACTGTATGTAATGATATGTCTACTAGATGGTGTTCTATACTGTATGTAATGATATGTCTTCTAGATGGTGTTATATACTGTATGTAATGATATGTCCACTAGATGTAATGATGTCTTCTAGATGGTGTTCTATACTGTATGTAATGATATGTCTACTAGATGGTGTTCTATACTGTATGTAATGATATGTCTACTAGATGGTGTTCTATACTGTATGTAATGATATGTCTACTAGATGGTGTTCTATCTGTATGTAATGATATGTAAGATGTGTCCCTGTATGTAATGATATGTCTACTAGATGGTGTTCTATACTGTATGTAATGATATGTCTTCTAGATGGTGTTCTATACTGTATGTAATGATATGTCTTCTAGATGGTGTTCTATACTGTATGTAATGATATGTCTTCTAGATGGTGTTCTATACTGTATGTAATGATATGTAGATGGTGTTCTATACTGTATGTAATGATATGTCTTCTAGATGGTGTCTTCTAATGACTAGATGGTGTTCTATACTGTATGATATGTCTTCTAGATGGTGTTCTATACTGTATGTAATGATATGTCTTCTAGATGGTGTTCTATACTGTATGTAATGATATGTCTTCTAGATGGTGTTCTATACTGTATGTAATGATATGTCTTCTATGATGTAATGATATGTCTTTAGATGGTGTTCTATAATGTATGTAATGATAGTCTACTAGGTGTTCTATACTGTATGTAATGATATGTCTACTAGATGGTGTTATATACTGTATGTAATGATATGTCCACTAGATGGTGTTCTATAATGTATGTAATGATATGTCTACTAGATGGTGTTCTATACTGTATGTAATGATATGTCTACTAGATGGTGTTCTATACTGTATGTAATGATATGTCTTCTAGATGGTGTTCTATACTGTATGTAATGATATGTCTACTAGATGGTGTTCTATACTGTATGTAATGATATGTCTACTAGATGGTGTACTGTATGTAATGATATGTCTACTAGATGGTGTTCTATACTGTATGTAATGATATGTCTTCTCGATGGTGTTCTATACTGTATGTAATGATATGTCCCTGTCTACTAGATGTGTTCAATACTGTATGTAATGATATGTCTTCTAGATGGTGTTCTATACTGTATGTAATGATATGTCTTCTAGATGGTGTTCTATACTGTATATACTGTATGTAATGATATGTCTTCTAGATGGTGTTCTATACTGTATGTAATGATGTTCCTCAGATGGTGTTCTATACTGTATGTAATGATATGTCTTCTAGATGGTGTTCTATACTGTATGTAATGATATGTCTTCTAGATGGTGTTATATACTGTATGTAATGATATGTCTTCTAGATGGTGTTCTATACTGTATGTAATGATATGTCTACTAGATGGTGTTCTATACTGTATGTAATGATATGTCTACTAGATGGTGTTCTATACTGTATGTAATGATATGTCTACTAGATGGTGTTCTATACTGTATGTAATGATATGTCTACTAGATGGTGTTCTATACTGTATGTAATGATACTAGATGGTGTTCTATACTGTATGTACTGTCTTCTAGATGGTGTTCTATACTGTATGTAATGATATGTCTTCTAGATGGTGTTCTATACTGTATGTAATGATATGTCTTCTAGATGGTGTTCTATACTGTATGTAATGATATGTCTTCTAGATGGTGTTCTATACTGTATGTAATGATATGTCTTCAAGATGTGTTCTATACTGTATGTAATGATATGTCTTCTAGATGGTGTAATGATATGTCTTCTAGATGGTGTTCTATACTGTATGTAATGATATGTCTACTAGATGGTGTTCTATACTGTATGTAATGATATGTCTTCTAGATGGTGTTCTATACTGTATGTAATGATATGTCTCCTATACTAGATGGTGTTCTATACTGTATGTAATGATATGTCTTCTAGATGGTGTTCTATACTGTATGTAATGATATGTCTACTAGATGGTGTTATATACTGTATGTAATGATATGTCTTCTAGATGGTGTTCTATACTGTATGTAATGATATGTCTTCTAGATGGTGTTCTATACTGTATGTAATGATATGTCTTCTAGATGGTGTTCTATACTGTATGTAATGATATGTCTTCTAGATGGTGTTCTATACTGTATGTAATGATATGTCTACTAGATGGTGTTCTATACTGTATGTAATGATATGTCTTCTAGATGGTGTTCTATACTGTATGTAATGATATGTCTTCTAGATGGTGTTCTATACTGTATGTAATGATATGTCTTCTAGATGGTGTTCTATACTGTATGTAATGATATGTCTTCTAGATGGTGTTCTATACTGTATGTAATGATATGTCTACTAGATGGTGTTCTATACTGTATGTAATGATATGTCTACTAGATGGTGTTCTGTATGTAATGATATGTCTACTAGATGGTGTTCTATATGTAATGATATGTCTACTAGATGGTGTTCTATACTGTATGTAATGATATGTCTTCTAGATGGTGTTCTATACTGTATGTAATGATATGTCTACTAGATGGTGTTCTATACTGTATGTAATGTATGTCTTCTAGATGATATGTCTACTAGATGGTGTTCTATACTGTATGTAATGATATGTCTACTAGATGGTGTTCTATACTGTATGTAATGATATGTCTACTAGATATGTTCTATACTGTATGTAATGATATGTCTTCTAGATGGTGTTCTATACTGTATGTAATGATATGTCTACTAGATGGTGTTCTATACTGTATGTAATGATATGTCTCTAGATGGTGTTCTTATACTGTATGTAATGATGTCTACTAGATGGTGTTCTATACTGTGTAATGATATGTCTTCTAGATGGTGTTCTATACTGTATGTAATGATATGTCTCTAGATGGTGTTCTATACAGTATGTAATGATATGTCTTCTAGATGGTGTTCTATACTGTATGTAATGATATGTCTACTAGATGGTGTTCTATACTGTATGTAATGATATGTCTACTAGATGGTGTTCTATACTGTATGTAATGATATGTCTTCTAGATGGTGTTCTATACTGTATGTAATGATATGTCTACTAGATGGTGTTCTATACTGTATGTAATGATATGTCTACTAGATGGTGTTCTATACTGTATGTAATGATATGTCTACTAGATGGTGTTCTATACTGTATGTAATGATATGTCTACTAGATGGTGTTATACTGTATGTAATGATATGTCTACTAGATGGTGTTCTATACTGTATGTAATGATATGTCTTCTAGATGGTGTTCTATACTGTATGTAATGATATGTCTACTAGATGGTGTTCTATACTGTATGTAATGATATGTCTTCTAGATGGTGTTCTATACTGTATGTAATGATATGTCAGATGGTGTTCTATACTGTATGTAATGATATGTCTACTAGATGGTGTTCTATACTGTATGTAATGATATGTCTTCTAGATGGTGTTCTATACTGTATGTAATGATATGTCTACTAGATGGTGTTCTATACTGTATGTAATGATATGTCTACTAGATGGTGTTCTATACTGTATGTAATGATATGTCTACTAGATGGTGTTCTATACTGTATGTAATGATATGTCTACTAGATGGTGTTCTATACTGTATGTAATGATATGTCTACTAGATGGTGTTCTATACTGTATGTAATGATATGTCTTCTAGATGGTGTTCTATACTGTATGTAATGATATGTCTTCTAGATGGTGTTCTATACTGTATGTAATGATATGTCTTCTAGATGGTGTTCTATACTGTATGTAATGATATGTCTACTAGATGGTGTTCTATACTGTATGTAATGATATGTCTACTAGATGGTGTTCTATACTGTATGTAATGATATGTCTTCTAGATGGTGTTCTATACTGTATGTAATGATATGTCTACTAGATGGTGTTCTATACTGTATGTAATGATATGTCTACTAGATGGTGTTCTATACTGTATGTAATGATATGTCTACTAGATGGTGTTCTATACTGTATGTAATGATATGTCTACTAGATGGTGTTCTATACTGTATGTAATGATATGTCTACTAGATGGTGTTCTATACTGTATGTAATGATATGTCTACTAGATGGTGTTCTATACTGTATGTAATGATATGTCTACTAGATGGTGTTCTATACTGTATGTAATGATATGTCTCTAGATGGTGTTCTATACTGTATGTAATGATATGTCTTCTAGATGGTGTTCTATACTGTATGTAATGATATGTCTTCTAGATGGTGTTCTATACTGTATGTAATGATATGTCTTCTAGATGGTGTTCTATACTGTATGTAATGATATGTCTTCTAGATGGTGTTCTATACTGTATGTAATGATATGTCTTCTAGATGGTGTTCTATACTGTATGTAATGATATGTTCTATACTGTATGTAATGATATGTCTACTAGATGGTGTTCTATACTGTATGTAATGATATAGATGGTGTCAGTATGTAATGATACTAGATGGTGTTCTATACTGTATGTAATGATATGTCTACTAGATGGTGTTCTATACTGTAGGTAATGATATGTCTACTAGATGGTGTTCTATACTGTATGTAATGATATGTCTACTAGATGGTGTTCTATACTGTATGTAATGATGTGTCCCTGTCTACTAGATGGTGTTCAATACTGTATGTAATGATATGTCTTCTAGATGGTGTTCTATACTGTATGTAATGATATGTCTTCTAGATGGTGTTCTATACTGTATGTAATGATATGTCTTCTAGATGGTGTTCTATACTGTATGTAATGATATGTCTTCTAGATGGTGTTCTATACTGTATGTAATGATATGTCTTCTAGATGGTGTTCTATACTGTATGTAATGATATGTCTTCTAGATGGTGTTCTATACTGTATGTAATGATATGTCTTCTAGATGGTGTCTATACTGTATGTAATGATATGATGGTGTTCTATACTGTATGTAATGATATGTCTACTAGATGGTGTTCTATACTGTATGTAATGATATGTCTACTAGATGGTGTTCTATACTGTATGTAATGATATGTCTACTAGATGGTGTTCTATACTGTATGTAATGATATGTATGTATGATGATATGTCTACTAGATGGTGTTCTATACTGTATGTAATGATATGTCTTCTAGATGGTGTTCTATACTGTATGTAATGATATGTCTACTAGATGGTGTTCTATACTGTATGTAATGATATGTCTTCTAGATGGTGTTCTATACTGTATGTAATGATATGTCTTCTAGATGGTGTTCTATACTGTATGTAATGATATGTCTTCTAGATGGTGTTCTATACTGTATGTAATGATATGTCTTCTAGATGGTGTTCTATACTGTATGTAATGATATGTCTTCTAGATGGTGTTCTATACTGTATGTAATGATATGTCTTCTAGATGGTGTTATATACTGTATGTAATGATATGTCTTCTAGATGGTGTTCTATACTGTATGTAATGATATGTCTTCTAGATGGTGTTCTATACTGTATGTAATGATATGTCTTCTAGATGGTGTTCTATACTGTATGTAATGATATGTCTACTAGATGGTGTTCTATACTGTATGTAATGATATGTCTTCTAGATGGTGTTCTATACTGTATGTAATGATATGTCTTCTAGATGGTGTTATATACTGTATGTAATGATATGTCTTCTAGATGGTGTTCTATACTGTATGTAATGATATGTCTTCTAGATGGTGTTCTATACTGTATGTAATGATATGTCTTCTAGATGGTGTTCTATACTGTATGTAATGATATGTCTTCTAGATGGTGTTATATACTGTATGTAATGATATGTCTACTAGATGGTGTTCTATACTGTATGTAATGATATGTCTACTATAGATGGTGTTCTATACTGTATGTAATGATATGTCTACTAGATGGTGTTCTATACTGTATGTAATGATATGTCTTCTAGATGGTGTTCTATACTGTATGTAATGATGTGTATGTCTGTATGTAATGATACTAGATGGTGTTCTATACTGTATGTAATGATATGTCTTCTAGATGGTGTTCTATACTGTATGTAATGATGTCTTCTAGATGGTGTTCTATACTGTATGTAATGATATGTCTTCTAGATGGTGTTCTATACTGTATGTAATGATATGTCTTCTAGATGGTGTTATATACTGTATGTAATGATATGTCTTCAAGATGGTGTTCTATACTGTATGTAATGATATGTCTTCTAGATGGTGTTATATACTGTATGTAATGATATGTCTTCTAGATGGTGTTCTATACTGTATGTAATGATATGTCTTCAATATGTCTATACTAGATGGTGTTCTATACTGTATGTAATGATATGTCTACTAGATGGTGTTCTATACTGTATGTAATGATATGTCTACTAGATGGTGTTCTATACTGTATGTAATGATATGTCAACTAGATGGTGTTCTATACTGTATGTAATGATATGTCTTCTAGATGGTGTTCTATACTGTATGTAATGATATGTCTTCTAGATGGTGTTCTATACTGTATGTAATGATATGTCTTCTAGATGGTGTTCTATACTGTATGTAATGATATGTCTACTAGATGGTGTTCTATACTGTATGCAATATATGTCTACTAGATGGTGTTCTATACTGTATGTAATGATATGTTCTAGATGGTGTTCTATACTGTATGTAATGATATGTCTTCTATAGATGTAATGATATGTCTACTAGATGGTGTTCTATACTGTATGTAATGATATGTCTTCTAGATGGTGTTCTATAATGTATGTAATGATGTCTACTAGATGGTGTTCTATACTGTATGTAATGATATGTCTTCTAGATGGTGTTCTATACTGTATGTAATGATATGTCTTCTAGATGGTGATATATACAGTATGTAATGATATGTCTTCTAGATGGTGTTCTATACTGTATGTAATGATATGTCTACTAGATGGTGTTCTATACTGTATGTAATGATATGTCTACTAGATGGTGTTCTATACTGTATGTAATGATATGTCTTCTAGATGGTGTTCTATACTGTATGTAATGATATGTCTAGATGGTGTTCTATACTGTATGTAATGATATGTCTACTAGATGGTGTTCTATACTGTATGTAATGATATGTCTACTAGATGGTGTTCTATACTGTATGTAATGATATGTCTACTAGATGGTGTTATATACTGTATGTAATGATATGTCTACTAGATGGTGTTCTATACTGTATGTAATGATATGTCTACTAGATGGTGTTCTACACTGTATGTAATGATATGTCTACTAGATGGTGTTCTATAATGTATGTAATGATATGTCTTCTAGATGGTGTTCTATACTGTATGTAATGATGTGTCCCTGTCTACTAGATGTTGTTCAATACTGTATGTAATGATATGTCTTCTAGATGGTGTTCTATACTGTATGTAATGATATGTCTTCTAGATGGTGTTCTATACTGTATGTAATGATATGTCTTCTAGATGGTGTTCTATACTGTATCTAATGATGTCTTCTAGATGGTGTTCTATACTGTATGTAATGATATGTCTTCTAGATGGTGTTCTATACTGTATGTAATGATATCGATGGTGTTATATACTGTATGTAATGATATGTCTTCTAGATGGTGTTCTATACTGTATGTAATGATATGTCTTCTAGATGGTGTTCTATACTGTATGTAATGATATGTCTTCTAGATGGTGTTCTATAATGTATGTATGATGATAGATGTTCTATACTGTATGTAATGATATCTCTTCTATATGGTGTTCTATACTGTATGTAATGATATGTCTTCTAGATGGTGTTCTATACTGTATGTAATGATATGTCTTCTAGATGGTGTTCTATACTGTATGTAATGATATGTCTACTAGATGGTGTTCTATACTGTATGTAATGATATGTCTACTAGATGGTGTTCTATACTGTATGTAATGATATGTCTACTAGATGGTGTTCTATATGATCTACTAGATGGTGTTCTATACTGTATGTAATGATATGTCTACTAGATGGTGTTCTATACTGTATGTAATGATATGTCTACTAGATGGTGTTCTATACTGTATGTAATGATATGTCTTCTAGATGGTGTTCTATACTGTATGTAATGATATGTCTTCTAGATGGTGTTCTATACTGTATGTAATGATATGTCTTCTAGATGGTGTTCTATACTGTATGTAATGATATGTCTTCTAGATGGTGTCTTCTGTATGTAAGATGTCTTCTAGATGGTGTTCTGTATGTAATACTGTATGTAATGATATGTCTTCTAGATGGTGTTCTATACTGTATGTAATGATATGATAGATGGTGTCTTCTAGATGGTGTTATATACTGTATGTAATGATATGTCTTCTAGATGGTGTTCTATACTGTATGTAATGATATGTCTTCTATATGGTGTTCTATACTGTATGTAATGATATGTCTTCTAGATGGTGTTCTATACTGTATGTAATGATATGTCTTCTAGATGGTGTTCTATACTGTATGTAATGATATGTCTTCTAGATGGTGTTCTATACTGTATGTAATGATATGTCTTCTAGATGGTGTTCTATACTGTATGTAATGATATGTCTTCTAGATGGTGTTCTATACTGTATGTAATGATATGTCTTCTAGATGGTGTTCTATACTGTATGTAATGATATGTCTTCTAGATGGTGTTCTATACTGTATGTAATGATATGTCTTCTAGATGGTGTTCTATACTGTATGTAATGATATGTCTTCTAGATGGTGTTCTATACTGTATGTAATGATATGTCTTCTAGATGGTGTTCTATACTGTATGTAATGATATGTCTCAACTAGATGGTGTTCTATACTGTATGTAATGATATGTCTTCTAGATGGTGTTATATACTGTATGTAATGATATGTCTTCTAGATGGTGTTCTATACTGTATGTAATGATATGTCTTCAATATGTAATGTAATATGTCTTCTAGATGGTGTTCTATACTGTATGTAATGATATGTCTTCTAGATGGTGTTCTATACTGTATGTAATGATATGTCTTCTAGATGGTGTTCTATACTGTATGTAATGATATAGATGGTGTTCTATACTGTATGTAATGATATGTCTTCTATATGGTGTTCTATACTGTATGTAATGATATGTAGATGATATATACAGTATGTAATGATATGTCTTCTAGATGGTGTTCTATACTGTATGTAATGATATGTCTACTAGATGGTGTTCTATACTGTATGTAATGATATGTCTACTAGATGGTGTTCTATACTGTATGTGATGATATGTCTTCTAGATGGTGTTCTATACTGTATGTAATGATATGATAGGATGGTGTTATATACTGTATGTAATGATATGTTCTAGATGGTGTTCTATACTGTATGTAATGATATGTCTTCTAGATGGTGTTCTATACTGTATGTAATGATATGTCTTCTAGATGGTGTTCTATACTGTATGTAATGATATGTCTTCTAGATGGTGTTCTATACTGTATGTAATGATGTCTTCTAGATGGTGTTCTATACTGTATGTAATGATATGTCTTCTAGATGGTGTTCTATACTGTATGTAATGATATGTCTTCTAGATGGTGTTATATACTGTATGTAATGATATTCTTCTAGATGGTGTTCTATACTGTATGTCTTCTAGATGGGGTAATGATATGTCTTCTATATGGTGTTCTATACTGTATGTAATGATATGTCTTCTAGATGGTGTTCTATACTGTATGTAATGATATGTCATCTAGATGGTGATATATAGACAGTATGTAATGATATGTCTTCTAGATGGTGTTCTATACTGTATGTAATGATATGTCTACTAGATGTCTACTAGATGTTCTATACTGTATGTAATGATATGTCTTCTAGATGGTGTTCTATACTGTATGTAATGATGTGTCCCTGTCTATTAGATGGTGTTCAATACTGTATGTAATGATATGTCTTCTAGATGGTGTTCTATATTGTATGTAATGATATGTCTTCTAGATGGTGTTCTATACTGTATGTAATGATGTCTTCTAGATGGTGTTCTATACTGTATGTAATGATGTCTTCTAGATGGTGTTCTATACTTTATGTAATGATATGTCTTCTAGATGGTGTTCTATACTGTATGTAATGATATGTCTTCTAGATGGTGTTATATTATATACTGTATGTAATGATATGTCTTCTAGATGGTGTTCTATACTAGATGGTGTATGTAATGATATGTATGTAATGATATGTCTACTAGATGGTGTTCTATACTGTATGTAATGATATGTCTACTAGATGGTGTTCTACACTGTATGTAATGATATGTCTACTAGATGGTGTTCTATACTGTATGTAATGATATGTCTACTAGATGGTGTTCTATACTGTATGTAATGATATGTCTTCTAGATGGTGTTCTATACTGTATGTAATGATATGTCTTCTAGATGGTGTTCTATACTGTATGTAATGATATGTCTTCTAGATGGTGTTCTACTCTGTATGTAATGATATGTTAGGACCCATAGTATTAAATATAGTGGTTAGAATATATAAAGGGTAACAGTTTCTATGAAGTACATATCTATAATTATTTTAATTACCTTTATAATGCCTTATAACTTTATTTAATCAGGCAAGTCAGTTAAGAAAAAATTCTTATTTTCAATGACGGCCTGTGAACAGTGGGTTAACTGCCTGTTCAGTGGCAGAACGACAGATTTGTACCTTGTCAGCTCAGGGGTTTGAACTTGCAACCTTCCGGTTACTAGTCCAACGCTCTAACCACTAGGCTACCCTGCCGCCCCAATAACTCACTTGTCTATAATAATTAATAAGTAGTTGTAATGAGGAGGGAACTTGATATTGATACAATGTAGGTGAAATGAATACTGTATGTATTGACTGATCATTGAGAATGAGGTAATACTTTACATTGCAGTGTGGTTATTACTGACAGGTCTAGGGTCAGGGTTAGAGAATGATGTAACACTTTACATTACAGTGTGTTTATTACTGACAGGTCTAGGGTCAGGGTTAGAGAATGATGTAACACTTTACATTACAGTGTGTTTATTACTGACAGGTCTAGGGTCAGGGTTAGAGAATGATGTAACACTTTACATTACAGTGTGTTTATTACTGACAGGTCTAGGGTCAGGGTTAGAGAATGATGTAACACTTTACATTACAGTGTGTTTATTACTGACAGGTCTAGGGTCAGGGTTAGAGAATGATGTAACACTTTACATTACAGTGTGGTTATTACTGACAGGTCTAGGGTCAGGGGTAGAGAATGATGTAACACTTTACATTACAGTGTGTTTATTACTGACAGGTCTAGGGTCAGGGTTAGAGAATTATGTAACACTTTACATTACAGTGTGTTTATTACTGACAGGTCTAGGGTCAGGGTTAGAGAATGATGTAACACTTTACAGTACAGTGTGTTTATTACTGACAGGTCTAGGGTCAGGGTTAGAGAATGATGTAACACTTTACATTACAGTGTGTTTATTACTGACAGGTCTAGGGTCAGGGTTAGAGAATGATGTAACACTTTACATTACAGTGTGTTTATTACTGACAGGTCTAGGGTCAGGGTTAGAGAATGATGTAACACTTTACATTACAGTGTGGTTATTACTGACAGGTCTAGGGTCAGGGTTAGAGAATGATGTAACACTTTACATTACAGTGTGGTTATTACTGACAGGTCTAGGGACAGGGTTAGAGAATGATGTAACACTTTACATTTACATTACATTTAAGTCATTTAGCAGACGCTCTTATCCAGAGCGACTTACAAATTGGTGAATTCACCTTCTGACATCCAGTGGAACAGCCACTTTACAATAGTGCATCTAAATCATTAAGGGGGGTGGTGAGAAGGATTACTTATCCTATCCTAGGTATTCCTTGAAGAGGTGGGGTTTCAGGTGTCTCCGGAAGGTGGTGATTGACTCCGCTGTCCTGGCGTCGTGAGGGAGTTTGTTCCACCATTGGGGGCCAGAGCAGCGAACAGTTTTGACTGGGCTGAGCGGGAACTGTACTTCCTCAGTGGTAGGGAGGCGAGCAGGCCAGAGGTGGATGAACGCAGTGCCCTTGCTTGGGTGTAGGGCCTGATCAGAGCCTGGAGGTACTGCGGTGCCGTTCCCCTCACAGCTCCGTAGGCAAGCACCATGGTCTTGTAGCGGATGCGAGCTTCAACTGGAAGCCAGTGGAGAGAGCGGAGGAGCGGGGTGACGTGAGAGAACTTGGGAAGGTTGAACACCAGACGGGCTGCGGCGTTCTGGATGAGTTGTAGGGGTTTAATGGCACAGGCAGGAGCCCAGCCAACAGCGAGTTGCAGTAATCCAGACGGGAGATGACAAGTGCCTGGATTAGGACCTGCGCCGCTTCCTGTGTGAGGCAGGGTCGTACTCTGCGGATGTTGTAGAGCATGAACCTACAGGAACGGGCCACCGCCATGATGTTGGTTGAGAACGACAGGGTGTTGTCCAGGATCACGCCAAGGTTCTTAGCGCTCTGGGAGGAGGACACAATGGAGTTGTCAACCGTGATGGCGAGATCATGGAACGGGCAGTCCTTCCCCGGGAGGAAGAGCAGCTCCGTCTTGCCGAGGTTCAGCTTGAGGTGGTGATCCGTCATCCACACTGATATGTCTGCCAGACATGCAGAGATGCGATTCGCCACCTGGTCATCAGAAGGGGGAAAGGAGAAGATTAATTGTGTGTCGTCTGCATAGCAATGATAGGAGAGACCATGTGAGGTTATGACAGAGCCAAGTGACTTGGTGTATAGCGAGAATAGGAGAGGGCCTAGAACAGAGCCCTGGGGGACACCAGTGGTGAGAGCGCGTGGCGAGGAGACAGATTCTCGCCACGCCACCTGGTAGGAGCGACCTGTCAGGTAGGACGCAACCAAGCGTGGGCCGCGCCGGAGATGCCCAACTCGGAGAGGGTGGAGAGGAGGATCTGATGGTTCACAGTATCGAAGGCAGCCGATAGGTCTAGAAGGATGAGAGCAGAGGGAGAGAGTTAGCTTTAGCAGTGCGGAGCGCTCCGTGATGCAGAGAAGAGCAGTCTCAGTTGAATGACTAGTCTTGTAACCTGACTGATTTGGATCAAGAAGGTCATTCTGAGAGAGATAGCGGGGAGAGCTGGCCAAGGACGGCACGTTCAAGAGTTTTGGAGAGAAAAGAAAGAAGGGATACTGGTCTGTAGTTGTTGACATTGGAGGGATCGAGTGTAGGTTTTTTCAGAAGGGGTGCAACTCTCGCTCTCTTGAAGACGGAAGGGACGTAGCCAGCGGTCAGGGATGAGTTGATGAGCGAGGTGAGGTAAGGGAGAAGGTCCCCGGAAATGGTCTGGAGAAGAGAGGAGGGGATAGGGTCAAGCGGGCAGGTTGTTGGGCGGCCGGCCGTCACAAGAAGCGAGATTTCATCTGGAGAGAGAGGGGAGAAAGAGGTCAGAGCACAGGGTGGGGCAGTGTGAGCAGAGCCAGCGGTGTCGTTTGACTTAGCAAACGAGGATCGGATGTCGTCGACCTTCTTTTCAAAATGGTTGACGAAGTCATCTGCAGAGAGGGAGGAGGGGGGGGGGAGGAGGATTCAGGAGGGAGGAGAAGGTGGCAAAGAGCTTCCTAGGGTTAGAGGCAGATGCTTGGAATTTAGAGTGGTAGAAAGTGGCTTTAGCAGCAGAGACAGAGGAGGAAAATGTAGAGAGGAGGGAGTGAAAGGATGCCAGGTCCGCAGGGAGGCGAGTTTTCCTCCATTTCCGCTCGGCTGCCCGGAGCTCTGTTCTGTGAGCTCGCAATGAGTCATCGAGCCACGGAGCGGGAGGGGAGGACCGAGCCGGCCTGGAGGATAGGGGACATAGAGAGTCAAAGGATGCAGAAAGGGAAGAGAGGAGGGTTGAGGAGGCAGAATCAGGAGAAAGGTTGGAGAAGGTATGAGCAGAGGGAAGAGATGATAGGATGGAAGAGGAGAGAGTAGCGGGGGAGAGAGAGCGAAGGTTGGGACGGCGCGATACCATCCGAGTAGGGGCAGTGTGGGAAGTGTTGGATGAGAGCGAGAGGGAAAAGGATACAAGGTAGTGGTCGGAGACTTGGAGGGGAGTTGCAATGAGGTTAGTGGAAGAACAGCATCTAGTAAAGATGAGGTCGAGCGTATTGCCTGCCTTGTGAGTAGGGGGAAGGTGAGAGGGTGAGGTCAAAAGAGGAGAGGAGTGGAAAGAAGGAGGCAGAGAGGAATGAGTCAAAGGTAGACGTGGGGAGGTTAAAGTCGCCCAGGACTGTGAGAGGTGAGCCGTCCTCAGGAAAGGAGCTTATCAAGGCATCAAGCTCATTGATGAACTCTCCGAGGAACCTGGAGGGCGATAAATGATAAGGATGTTAAGCTTGAAAGGGCTGGTAACTGTGACAGCATGGAATTCAAAGGAGGCGATAGATAGATGGGTAAGGGGAGAGAGAGAGAATGACCACTTGGGAGAGATGAGGATCCCGGTGCCACCACCCCGCTGACCAGAAGCTCTCGGGGTGTGCGAGAACACGTGGGCGGACGAAGAGAGAGCAGTAGGAGTAGCAGTGTTATCTGTGGTGATCCATGTTTCCGTCAGTGCCAGGAAGTCGAGGGACTGGAGGGAGGCATAGGCTGAGATGAACTCTGCCTTGTTGGCCGCAGATCGGCAGTTCCAGAGGCTACCGGAGACCAGGAACTCCACGTGGGTCGTGCGCGCTGGGACCACCAGATTAGGGTGGCCGCGGCCACGCGGTGTGGAGCGTTTGTATGGTCTGTGCAGAGAGGAGAGAACAGGGATAGATAGACACATAGTTGACAGGGTACAGAAGAGGCTACGCTAATGCAAAGGAGATTGGAATGACAAGTGGACTACACGTCTCGAATGTTCAGAAAGTTAAGCTTACGTAGCAAGAATCTTATTGACTAAAATGATTGAAATGATACAGTACTGCTGCTTTACATTACAGTGTGTTTATTACTGACAGGTCTAGGGTCAGGGTTAGAGAATGATGTAACACTTTACATTACAGTGTGTTTATTACTGACAGGTCTAGGGTCAGGGTTAGAGAATGATGTAACACTTTACATTACAGTGTGTTTATTACTGACAGGTCTAGGGTCAGGGTTAGAGAATGATGTAACACTTTACATTACAGTGTGTTTATTACTGACAGGTCTAGGGTCAGGGTTAGAGAATGATGTAACACTTTACATTACAGTGTGTTTATTACTGACAGGTCTAGGGTCAGGGTTAGAGAATGATGTAACACTTTACATTACAGTGTGGTTATTACTGACAGGTCTAGGGTCAGGGTTAGAGAATGATGTAACACTTTACATTACAGTGTGTTTATTACTGACAGGTCTAGGGTCAGGGTTAGAGAATGATGTAACACTTTACATTACAGTGTGTTTATTACTGACAGGTCTAGGGTCAGGGTTAGAGAATGATGTAACACTTTAAATTACAGTGTGTTTATTACTGACAGGTCTAGGGTCAGGGTTAGAGAATGATGTAACACTTTACATTACAGTGTGTTTATTACTGACAGGTCTAGGGTCAGGGGTAGAGGTACTACATTCAGCAGTAACCCCAGACGTTTTACAATCAGAGTTCTTTGCGTCTCTTCTTAGTCATACAGATCCCCCACATCTTATAGGTGGACGGGGTTATGAACATAGTTCTAGTTTTTGCATTTCTATGTTGGCCTGGTATGGTTCAGAATCAGAGGCATGTCTATCGTTGTCTCTGATTGGGGATCATATTTAGGCAGCCTTTTTTCCACCTGTTGTGTGTGGGATCTTGTTTATGTATAGTGAGGACAACATTGGCTTCACGTTTCTTTGTTTTGGTGAGTTTCATTTTCATGAAACATGTGGAACTCTACTCACGCTGTGCCTTGGTCCATTAATTCTCTAAACGATCATGGCTGGGTGTCTTCAGAGACTGAGAGGTAGAGAGACACACTGCCAAGGTGACAGGTATCCTAGTGGTTTAGAGACTGAGAGGTACAGAGACACACTGTCAAGGTGACAGGTATCCTAGTGGTTTAGAGACTGAGTGGGACAGAGACACACTGTCAAGGTGACAGGTATCCTAGTGGTTTAGAGACTGAGAGGTACAGAGACACACTGTCAAGGTGACAGGTATCCTAGTGGTTTAGAGACTGAGAGGTACAGAGACACACTGTCAGGGTGACAGGTATCCTAGTGGTTTAGAGACTGAGTGGTACAGAGACACACTGTCAAGGTGACAGGTATCCTAGTGGTTTAGAGACTGAGAGGTACAGAGACACACTGTCAAGGTGACAGGTATCCTAGTGGTTTAGAGACTGAGAGGTAGAGAGACACACTGTCAAGGTGACAGGTATCCTCGTGGTTTAGAGACTGAGAGGTAGAGAGACACACTGTCAAGGTGACAGGTATCCTAGTGGTTTAGAGACTGAGTGGTACAGAGACACACTGTCAAGGTGACAGGTATCCTAGTGGTTTAGAGACTGAGAGGTACAGAGACACACTGTCAAGGTGACAGGTATCCTAGTGGTTTAGAGACTGAGAGGTAGAGAGACACACTGTCAAGGTGACAGGTATCCTAGTGGTTTAGAGACTGAGAGGTAGAGACACACACTGTCAAGGTGACAGGTATCCTAGTGGTTTAGAGACTGAGAGGTACAGAGACACACTGTCAAGGTGACAGGTATCATAGTGGTTTAGAGACTGAGAGGTACAGAGACACACTGTCAAGGTGACAGGTATCCTCGTGGTTTAGAGACTGAGAGGTAGAGAGACACACTGTCAAGGTGACAGGTATCCTAGTGGTTTAGAGACTGAGAGGTACAGAGACACACTGTCAAGGTGACAGGTATCCTAGTGGTTTAGAGCATAGAGACAGTAACTGAAAGGTTGCTGGTTTGAATCCCTGAGCTGACTTGGTGAAACCTCTGTCTATGTTCCCTTGAACAAGACACTTAACCATAATTGTTCCTGCAAATTGCTCTGGATTAGAACTTCTGCTAAAAAGTCCAAACATCTGGCTGTGCTTTCATGTCAAACCCTTATTCTATTCTAGTCATTATATTATAATGTATTATATTATAAGAGTCTCCACTCAGTATGGTGTTAATGATGACTGTTTGTTGTCTACATTGATTGAATGGTTAGGACTCTCTCTGTGTATTCACAGTTTAAATCCCAAGAGACCTGGAGACCTAAAGGAAGCATTCAACCCTGCATCCCTTCATCCAGTCATAGTAAACTGTCTGTCTGTCTGTCTGTCTGTCTGTCTGTCTGTCTGTCTGTCTGTCTGTCGACACAGCCAACTTCTCTGCTGTGGTTGTTGTTGCTGCTATCAGTGTTAAGGTCAAGGTACAAAGTGATTGACCTCCCTCTGAGCCATATACAGAGTTCAACCCCTCTAAACATGTCATCTTTTATATCCTATTGTCACGACTTCCGCCGAAGTTGGCTCTCCTGCCCATTCAGGCGGTGCTCGGCGGTCGTCGTCACCGTCCTATTAGCCACTACCGATCCCTTTTTCGTGTATCTGTTGGTTTTGTCTGATTGGTTTCACCTGTGTGTTGTTTAGTTAATTAGTGTCTGTATTTAATGTAGGTTGTCCCGCCCTTGTTTTGTGCGGGATTGTTTATTTTGTCATTCTTTTTGTCTGTCGGTGTTTTGTGTTTCTTATTCTCCGGTTAGTCTTTATCCTGTGTTGGATAATTTCACCCTGTGTGTATTTGGGTTGACCGTTGTTTATTTTGTTCACGGGAGAATAAAACTTTATATCGCTATCTGCTCTCTGCGCCTGATTCCACCCACCTTGATTAGACGTGACACCTATATTGTATATAGCTCTGATGTCACTGTCCTTAAACAACTTGTCGTGTCTTAGGCTATGCCGGATTAAGTGATATGACATGCTATTCTATAAAATGATTTCTCCGTAATTAATATTACCTGATTGAGCTAATTATGTAAATGTAATTAACTAGAGAGTCGGGCACCACAAATTAATATGTATAGAACTGTTATCTTCCGAATAAACTCTTAAAGACCTAGTAATATTTAACATCAATAGCAGTCAATATCAATCGTCATCTTAATTCAGTCTCATCTGAAGGTTGTAAATTCTTGGTTATCTGCACGAACCCTGGCTAACAAGTTGAATCAGCAAATACAAAATTGGGTTTAATGATTTATTTACTAAATACCTAACTATCACACATGCACACAATGAATCATAAAGGAAAATGTCCCTAGTGGGCGGAACAGATATGACAGCTGGTCACACAAAGAACGGGGGGCTGGGTTTGAGTGAAAGAGCGGGAAGACTGAGGGACACAGGGAGAAGCTGTGCTATCGGAAATACAGCATCTGATCCATTCTAAATTCCCGCCCATTTGGATAACGAAAATGCAATAAATATTTACTCTGAGCTGCGCTTCGGTAGGTTGATGGTAGATGGAAGGCCGTGTTGCCCAACCGAGTCCTGTGTCATTTGAAGAATGTCTCTGTGTCACGCCCTGGCCTTAGTATTCTGTGTTTTCGTTATTATTTTTGTTTGGCCAGAGTGTGACATGGGGATTTATGTGGTTTGTTTTGTCTGGGGTTGTTTGTAGGTATGGGATTGTGGTTAGAGTAGTACTCTAGGTAAGTCTATGGTTGCCTAGAGTGGTTCTCAATCAGAGGCAGGTGTTTATCGTTGTCTCTGATTGGGAACCATATTTAGGCAGCCATATTCTTTAGGTCTCTTGTGGGTGATTGTTCCTGTCTTTGTGTTTGTTGCACCAGAGAGGACTGTTTCGGTTTTTCACTTTTATTGTTTTGTATGATGTTCATGTTTGAGTTTTTCTTTATTAAAGAACATCTTCAGACGAAGAGGAGGAGGAACGCCGTTACACTCTGCTGGTAAATTTAACACGTTGTAGTAACGTCGTTGTGTGGTAGACGGGTTCCTGTGTGGTTCCTTCCTAACCTGCGTTTGCTGCTACTGTTGCCAACTCAACGGCTAAGAGGTATCACTTCTGTAGTGAATAAGAGTTCAAAGTTCATACCATTTGCAACCAAAGCTTACGCTGATGTTGGCTTCGTTCTGTAGTTATTATCTGAACCATTCTGACATCGGAACGGCGTCCTCACATCTTTGGAACAGGAGGTTATATAGTCATCAAGGGCTTATGTAGGAAGGGAGAGGAGGGCGTGTTTGAAAAGTTTTATAGCCCATCCACAGGGTGGGCCACTGATTGAGCAGCCCTATCTTATGAAAACCCAAATCTCACATTTTAGAAGCTAAAATAACATTTCATCCCATCACGATAATTTAATATTCAAACATTTAAATTGAACATTAATTCCATGTGAATCTGATAACTCTGATGTGTAGACTTTCCACTGTAGAGTTTATGTCATCTTCTCATTGATGAGAATGTTTCAGATGACAACCGAACTGACATCATATTCATTAACCTCTCTGGCCCACCCGACACGCAAGCGTCCCACCTTGCCAACAATAAATGCAAATGCGCTACGCCAAATGCTAATAGCACTCGTTAAAACTCAAACGTTCATTAAAACTCACATGCAGGGTACTCAATTTAAGCTACACTCATTGTGAATCTAGCCAATGAGTCAGATTTGTAAAATGCTTTTCAGCAAAAGCATGAGAAGTTATTATCTGATAGCAGGCAACACCCCGAAATACCAGAAGGGGACGTAAACAAAGGAATTAGCGTAGCCGGCGCTACACAAAACGCTGAAATAAAATATAAAACATTCATTACCTTTGACGAGCTTCTTTGTTGGCACTCCTATATGTCCCATAAACATCACAATTGGGTCTTTTTTTCGATTAAATCGGTCCTTGTATACCCAAAATGTCCATTTATGAAGACATTTTAACATTTTGTTAAGGCTACGCACAATACTGCCCCCTTTGGAGGAATTGCGTGCCCATAGTAAACAGAAAAAAATCTGTCCAAAATTGCTAATATATGCATATAATAATTATTATTGAATAGAAAACACTCTAAAGCTTCTAAAACCGTTCGAATTATGTCTATGTAAAGCAGAACTCACAGGGCAGCCATTCTCCCAAACTCTCTCTCTCATCAGGAAAGTTACCCCAACTTTGACATCTTCGCCACCACCCTTCCCAACCAGCTACGGATCTGGGAACAGTTTCTGTGTCTTCGGCGGGATGTGTTCTTTCAATAGGGCGAGTAATGGAGAAAATCCCGCGAGCTTTGACCTTTTGGCAGCCAAAATACTAGGTGTCGCGATAAAATAGACGCGCGTTCTGGCGGGAATGGTACACAATCATTCCTTCGTTCCAGATTGCCTGAGAGGAGCTGCTTTTGTCCGGTCGAATCGCCAATTGTTTTGTACGTTAATAACATCCTAAAGCTTGATTCTGCACTTAGTTTGACCAGTTTGGATAACATATAATATGTAATTTTGAAGTTTTGATGCGCAACTGTGCGGGACCAGAAGTCATTTTGGGTGCATTTCAGCTGAAGCTGTTAGCATATGCTAATACAGAGACACACAAACGATGTATTGGGTAAGTTTGACTCCTTCCACTACATTCTGATCGAAGACCATCAAAGTTAAAGGAATATTTATGTTGTAATTTTGTATTTCTGTCGACTCCAACATAGCAGAGAAATATTGCTTACGTCTGAGCGCCGCCTCAGATTATTGCCCAGTGAACGAATTCTGTAACGTTAAAAATAAATGTAACACAGCGGTTGCATTAAGAAGTAGTGTATCTTTCTAACTATATGTAGAACATGTATATTTAGTCAAAGTTTATGATGTGTATTGCTGTTATCTGGCGGAGTTATCTATAATTTCTCCGAACATTTTTGTAGCATTTTTTGAACATGGCTCAATGTAAACGGAGATTTATGGATATAAATTGCATATTATTGAAAAAAACATAAATGTACTGTGTAACATGTCCTATTACTGTGATCTGATGAAGATTTTCAAAAGGTTAGTGAATTATTTTTCTTTTAATCCTGCGTTTGTAATTGCATCTTTTGTTTGACAAAATGGCTGCATATTGTATGTGTCTTTGTGGTGGTTTGATATACATATGAGCTATGTTTTCGCCGTAAAACATTTTAGAAATCTGACTCGCTGGGAAGATGAACAAGGTGTTTATCTTTCATTTGAGCTATTGGACTTGTTAATGTGTGGAGGTTAAATATTTCTAAGAATATTTTTGCATTCTGTGCGCCATCTTTTGAGTTGAGCATGGGGGGGGGGGGGGGTGCCCTTGGGGAACGTGGTAGCGTGATGTCGTTATTAACATGTTTTTGAATCATGTTGGAGACTGGAACACATAGGGTTTTACTGCCCCCTGCTGGAGACTGGAGCACACTGCAGTTCCTTTCAGGTCCATGGGGTTTTACTGCCCCCTGCTGGAGACTGGAGCACACTGCAGTTCCTTTCAGGTCCATGGGGTTTTACTGCCCCCTGCTGGAGACTGGAGCACACTGTAGTCCCTTTCAGGTCCATAGGGTTTTACTGCCCCCTGCTGGAGACTGGAGCACACTGCAGTCCCTTTCAGGTCCATAGGGTTTTACTGCCCCCTGCTGGAGACTGGAGCATACTGCAGTCCCTGGCTTTCTTTGTGCAGCTTGAGGATGAGGTCCTCATCACCTGTTGTGACGGATCCAACAAATATCCCCAGGTGAAGGCAGGGTCCCATCTCATCCAACACATCATTGACTCTTATAGGAAGGAGCATTACCCATGTTAAGCTATGGAATGAACTGTACATTTTAATACAGATTTACTTTAATACAATAATTCCTTGAATGTAATTAGTTTGTGTTTTGTAATGATGTTATTGAAACAGAACAAGTCAGTAATGAGGGAATAAATAAGTCCAGTCCAACCATGACCTCTCTCCTCTTTCACATCCCTCTATCATCACTCCATGGGGGAGTCCAACCATTACCTCTCTCCTCTTTCACATCCCTCTATCATCACTCCATGGGGGAGTCCAACCATTACCTCTCTCCTCTTTCACATCCCTCTATCATCACTCCATGGGGGAGTCCAACCATTACCTCTCTCCTCTTTCACATCACTCTATCATCACTCCATGGGGGAGGACAACCATTACCTCTCTCCTCTTTCACATCCCTCTATCATCACTCCATGGGGGAGTACAACCATTACCTCTCTCCTCTTTCACATCCCTCTATCATCACTCCATGGGGAGTACAACCATTACCTCTCTCCTCTTTCACATCCCTCTATCATCACTCCATGGGGGAGTCCAACCATTACCTCTCTCGTCTTTCACATCCCTCTATCATCACTCCATGGGGGGAGTACAACCATTACCTCTCTCCTCTTTCACATCCCTCTATCATCACTCCATGGGGGAGTACAACCATTACCTCTCTCCTCTTTCACATCCCTCTATCATCACTCCATGGGGGAGTCCAACCATTACCTCTCTCCTCTTTCACATCACTCTATCATCACTCCATGGGGGAGGACAACCATTACCTCTCTCCTCTTTCACATCCCTCTATCATCACTCCATGGGGGAGTACAACCATTACCTCTCTCCTCTTTCACATCCCTCTATCATCACTCCATGGGGGAGTACAACCATTACCTCTCTCCTCTTTCACATCCCTCTATCATCACTCCATGGGGAGTCCAACCATTACCTCTCTCCTCTTTCACATCCCTCTATCATCACTCCATGGGGGAGTACAACCATTACCTCTCTCCTCTTTCACATCCCTCTATCATCACTCCATGGGGGGAGTACAACCATTACCTCTCTCCTGGACACCACCTAGTATCATACTGCTGTAACAACAAAGCACCTAAACCTGCTTTAGAGGCATCTGGACACCACCTGGTATCATACTGCTGTAACAACACAGCACCTAAACCTGCTTTAGAGGCATCTGGACACCACCTGGTATCATACTGCTGTAACAACACAGCACCTAAACCTGCTTTAGAGGCATCTGGATACCACCTGGTATCATACTGCTGTAACAACACAGCACCTAAACCTGCTTTAGAGGCATCTGGACACCACCTGGTATCATACTGCTGTAACAACACAGCACCGAAACCTGCTTTAGAGGCATCTGGACACCACCTGGTATCATACTGCTGTAACAACACAGCACCTAAACCTGCTTTAGAGGCATCTGGAAACCACCTGGTATCATACTGCTGTAACAACACAGCACCTAAACCTGCTTTAGAGGCATCTGGACACCACCTGGTATCATACTGCTGTAACAACACAGCACCTAAACCTGCTTTAGAGGCATCTGGACACCACCTGGTATCATACTGCTGTAACACAGCACCTAAACCTGCATTAGAGGCATCTGGACACCACCTGGTATCATACTGCTGTAACAACACAGCACCTAAACCTGCTTTAGAGGCATCTGGACACCACCTGGTATCATACTGCTGTAACACAGCACCTAAACCTGCTTTAGAGGCATCTGGACACCACCTGGTATCATACTGCTGTAACACAGCACCTAAACCTGCTTTAGAGGCATCTGGACACCACCTGGTATCATACTGCTGTAACACAGCACCTAAACCTGCTTTAGAGGCATCTGGACACCACCTGGTATCATACTGCTGTAACAACACAGCACCTAAACCTGCATTAGAGGCATCTGGACACCACCTGGTATCATACTGCTGTAACAACACAGCACCTAAACCTGCTTTAGAGGCATCTGGACACCACCTGGTATCATACTGCTGTAACAACACAGCACCTAAACCTGCATTAGAGGCATCTGGACACCACCTGGTATCATACTGCTGTAACAACACAGCACCTAAAACTGCTTTAGAGGCATCTGGACACCACCTGGTATCATACTGCTGTAACAACACAGCACCTAAACCTGCTTTAGAGGCATCTGGACACCACCTGGTATCATACTGCTGTAACAACACAGCACCTAAACCTGCTTTAGAGGCATCTGGACACCACCTGGTATCATACTGCTGTAACAACACAGCACCTAAACCTGCTTTAGAGGCATCTGGACACCACCTGGTATCATACTGCTGTAACAACACAGCACCTAAACCTGCATTAGAGGCATCTGCTGAGATCTCATCTGACTCGTGGGAGTTGACAGACTAGTTACACATTTACCCACATAGTTACCAGTCAACACCGATGTACCTGAATAGTATACAGTATATAGTGATGTACCTGAATAGTATACAGTATATAGTGATGTACCTGAATAGTATATAGTGATGTACCTGAATAGTATATAGTGATGTACCTGAATAGTATATAGTGATGTACCTGAATAGTATATAGTGATGTACCTGAATAGTATACAGTATATAGTGATGTACCTGAATAGTATACAGTATATAGTGATGTACCTGAATAGTATATAGTGATGTACCTGAATAGTATATAGTATATAGTGATGTACCTGAATAGTATATAGTGATGTACCTGAATAGTATATAGTATATAGTGATAGTGATGTACCTGAATAGTATACAGTATATAGTGATGTACCTGAATAGTATACAGTATATAGTGATGTACCTGAATAGTATACAGTGATGTACCTGAATAATATATATATATCATTCCTGTCCCTCACCATTTCCTCCACTGTCCTCTCCTGCTGGTCAGTGTATCATTCCTGTCGCTCACCATTTCCTCCACTGTCCTCTCCTGCTGGTCAGTGTATCATTCCTGTCCCTCACCATTTCCTCCACTGTCCTCTCCTGCTGGTCAGTGTATCATTCCTGTCCCTCACCATTTCCTCCACTGTCCTCTCCTGCTGGTCAGTGTATCATTCCTGTCCCTCACCATTTCCTCCACTGTCCTCTCCTGCTGGTCAGTCAGCACGCGACCACCACCATGGGGTCTTCTGTCTATTCTGAGGGTAGAACAGAGTTTACTGTCAGTAGATCCTACTGGAACAATCCTGGAACATGTTGACATGCATTACAATATGTCATTTCCTGTAAATGTAAAGGTGAAGCATAGTGCACATCCTGCTGACTCACCGCTTTTCTTAGTGAAATGTTCTCATGATGGAATTTGCCAGTTGATCTTTTCAGATTGGGGTAAACTAATGTGTCGTCCTCTGTCATGGTCAGACCTCTGTTGACCACATGATCAACGACGATGGACCGGACTTCATTAGATACAACAGTTCCCTGCCGCCTGCCTCCATCTCTCTGATGTCCACCTCTCTGAGGGCTCCTTAGAGAGGGCTTCATGTTGTGAGTTTGTACTAAGAGTTGTGAAATGTAGCTTTCCTTCTCTACTCCTCACAAATGTAAAAGCATTGGATTGGTGTTGACATGGGGTAGAGGGAGTTTACATAAACCAGTCATTTCCTTTAAATCCATGAAGGGAACTGGACAAGTTCACACTTAGAAAGGAGAGATAATTGTTACACACCCCATGTGTTCTGATAACTACAGGAATGAAACCAGATTGAGGTTGTCTGCTTTCTACACACACACACACACACACACACACAGAGAGAGAGAGACACACACACACACACACACACACACAGAGAGAGACACACACACAGAGAGAGACACACACACAGAGACACACACACACACACACAGAGAGACACACACACACACACAGAGAGACACACACACACACAGACAGAGAGACACACACACACACAGAGAGACACACACACACACACACAGAGATGTATTACAGAGAGAACATCAGGTGAAGTTGTGTAGATGAGGGAATATGTGATCAGAACCCCTCCAGTGTGGTTAACCACAGTCAGGTCCAGTATGGACTATCAATACAAGTCACCATTCAGAATGTGACCCAGTTCAACGGGTCTGAACAGAACTGGGGGACGTCAGACATCAAGTTGTCGAAACACAACTGGAATATAATTAGTTTGTGATTCATTGTTAATGGATTTTCAATGAGGAACACAGAGGAACAACCCTGACAACACACATAACAACATATCACTAAAAACACAGGGGGAGGAAACCACTAAAGTCACGACCATATTGTCATGTTGTAATGACAGGGAGGAACCATCTAACATCTACAACACTACTTCAGACCGGGTTATAAGAAGACTAGTGCACTACGCAGGGAATAGGGAGCTATTTGGAACAGAGACACTAACTCCTGGATGAAAATCTCTCTCTCCCTCATCTGTCTGATATATCTGCCCATTTCCCCTCCCCTCCTCCCTACGTAGAACACTACTTTAGACCTGGTCAGAAGCACCGTAGTGCACTACGTAGGGAATAGGGAACCATTTGGAACAGAGACAGTAATTCCCCTGAACATCTTCCTCTTCCTCATCTGGTTTCTTGAACAGCCCTTCACTCCTCCCCTCTTCCTCCCCTCCTCCCTCTTCATTCTATTCTATCAGCCACACCACTAGCTCACCTCCACACAATACATTTACAAGTTAAAGACACACCTTGGAATAAATAACAAAGGAAAACTATTACTAGATGAAGTTGAGTGTTTTTTATTATTTCCCATCACCATAAATCATATTTAATCACTGAACAGTAGCAGACCTAACTTCATCTGTTCCTGACTCTGGATAGTGGATTAAAAAGACCATCAATCTCCAATGATATTAAAGTACTATTCTGAACATTACTGATATACTGAGTGGCAAGTCAAGATATCTGCTGGTTTTATTGTTTGGTCAACAGCACCACCTGCTGGACAGGTTTAATGTTGCTGGACTGAGCAGTATGGGAGGATGAAAGATGACACATTTAGGGCCGGTTTCCTGGACAGCTACATTGAACATACTGTTTAGTCCAGGACTAGGATTCATCTGTGTCTGGGAAACCAGACCATATAGTTTAGTAGAAAGGAAGTGATACCAGCTTGTAGTGGGCTGACTAGTCCTGAATTGTCCTTTAGTTCCTGGACCATTTTCCATGCAGCTCCAGGTGACAGAGAACACATCAATTAGGACCGAGCCAACAAGCTGATCAATGATACTGAGGAGAATTACATAGAGACAGAGAACCAACTGAGAAAACATATCAATGGTTCTGAATGACAACCAATATACATCAACACCAGACATCATGATTCATGGAAATGTACAATATTAAAACATTGCAATTACAAAAATATGAAAACATTGAATTTTAATTCATAACATCTTCTGAAGATCAAATCAGTTGAATCTTTGTAGATAAAACAGAGCAGAATGAATCATCACATCTGGGGACCTTCACCACCAGCATGACTAGTATCTATGTGGACCCTACTACAGTCTAACCAGCTCAGCTATAGACTACACCAGCATGACTAGTATCTATGTGGACCCTACTACAGTCTAACCAGCTCAGCTATAGACTACACCAGCATGACTAGTATCTATGTGGACCCTACTACAGTCTAACCAGCTCAGCTATAGACTACACCAGCATGACTAGTATCTATGTGGACCCTACTACAGTCTAACCAGCTCAGCTATAGACTACACTAGCATGACTAGTATCTATGTGGACCCTACTACAGTCTAACCAGCTCAGCTATAGACTACACTAGCATGACTAGTATCTATGTGGACCCTACTACAGTCTAACCAGCTCAGCTATAGACTACACCAGCATGACTAGTATCTATGTGGACCCTACTACAGTCTAACCAGCTCAGCTATAGACTACACCAGCATGACTAGTATCTATGTGGACCCTACTACAGTCTAACCAGCTCAGCTATAGACTACACCAGCATGACTAGTATCTATGTGGACCCTACTACAGTCTAACCAGCTCAGCTATAGACTACACCAGCATGACTAGTATCTATGTGGACCCTACTACAGTCTAACCAGCTCAGCTATAGACTACACCAGCATGACTAGTATCTATGTGGACCCTACTACAGTTTAACCAGCTCAGCTATAGACTACACCAGCATGACTAGTATCTATGTGGACCCTACTACAGTTTAACCAGCTCAGCTATAGACTACACCAGCATGACTAGTATCTATGTGGACCCTACTACAGTCTAACCAGCTCAGCTATAGACTACACCAGCATGACTAGTATCTATGTGGACCCTACTACAGTCTAACCAGCTCAGCTATAGACTACACCAACATGACTAGTATCTATGTGGACCCTACTACAGTCTAACCAGCTCAGCTATAGACTACACCAGCATGACTAGTATCTATGTGGACCCTACTACAGTCTAACCAGCTCAGCTATAGACTACACCAGCATGACTAGTATCTATGTGGACCCTACTACAGTCTAACCAGCTCAGCTATAGACTACACCAGCATGACTAGTATCTATGTGGACCCTACTACAGTCTAACCAGCTCAGCTATAGACTACACCAGCATGACTAGTATCTATGTGGACCCTACTACAGTCTAACCAGCTCAGCTATAGACTACACCAGCATGACTAGTATCTATGTGGACCCTACTACAGTCTAACCAGCTCAGCTATAGACTACACCAGCATGACTAGTATCTATGTGGACCCTACTACAGTCTAACCAGCTCAGCTATAGACTACGCCAGCATGACTAGTATCTATGTGGACCCTACTACAGTCTAACCAGCTCAGCTATAGACTACACCAGCATGACTAGTATCTATGTGGACCCTACTACAGTCTAACCAGCTCAGCTATAGACTACACCAACATGACTAGTATCTATGTGGACCCTACTACAGTCTAACCAGCTCAGCTATAGACTACACCAGCATGACTAGTATCTATGTGGACCCTACTACAGTCTAACCAGCTCAGCTATAGACTACACCAGCATGACTAGTATCTATGTGGACCCTACTACAGTCTAACCAGCTCAGCTATAGACTACACCAGCATGACTAGTATCTATGTGGACCCTACTACAGTCTAACCAGCTCAGCTATAGACTACACCAGCATGACTAGTATCTATGTGGACCCTACTACAGTTTAACCAGCTCAGCTATAGACTACACCAGCATGACTAGTATCTATGTGGACCCTACTACAGTCTAACCAGCTCAGCTATAGACTACACCAGCATGACTAGTATCTATGTGGACCCTACTACAGTCTAACCAGCTCAGCTATAGACTACACCAGCATGACTAGTATCTATGTGGACCCTACTACAGTCTAACCAGCTCAGCTATAGACTACACCAGCATGACTAGTATCTATGTGGACCCTACTACAGTCTAACCAGCTCAGCTATAGACTACGCCAGCATGACTAGTATCTATGTGGACCCTACTACAGTCTAACCAGCTCAGCTATAGACTACACCAGCATGACTAGTATCTATGTGGACCCTACTACAGTCTAACCAGCTCAGCTATAGACTACACCAACATGACTAGTATCTATGTGGACCCTACTACAGTCTAACCAGCTCAGCTATAGACTACGCCAGCATGACTAGTATCTATGTGGACCCTACTACAGTCTAACCATCTCAGCTATAGACTACACCAGCATGACTAGTATCTATGTGGTCCCTACTACAGTTTAACCAGCTCAGCTATAGACTACACCAGCATGACTAGTATCTATGTGGACCCTACTACAGTTTAACCAGCTCAGCTATAGACTACACCAGCATGACTAGTATCTATGTGGACCCTACTACAGTCTAACCAGCTCAGCTATAGACTACACCAGCATGACTAGTATCTATGTGGACCCTACTACAGTTTAACCAGCTCAGCTATAGACTACACCAGCATGACTAGTATCTATGTGGACCCTACTACAGTCTAACCAGCTCAGCTATAGACTACACCAGCATGACTAGTATCTATGTGGACCCTACTACAGTCTAACCAGCTCAGCTATAGACTACACCAGCATGACTAGTATCTATGTGGACCCTACTACAGTCTAACCAGCTCAGCTATAGACTACACCAGCATGACTAGTATCTATGTGGACCCTACTACAGTTTAACCAGCTCAGCTATAGACTACACCAGCATGACTAGTATCTATGTGGACCCTACTACAGTCTAACCAGCTCAGCTATAGACTACACCAGCATGACTAGTATCTATGTGGACCCTACTACAGTCTAACCAGCTCAGCTATAGACTATGCCAGCATGACTAGTATCTATGTGGACCCTACTACAGTCTAACCAGCTCAGCTATAGACTACGCCAGCATGACTAGTATCTATGTGGACCCTACTACAGTTTAACCAGCTCAGCAGTAACAGTGAGACCAAAACAAAATCCAATCCCAAACCCAGGATAGAGGGGCTGAGTGAATGTGGTCTGGACTCTGTGGAGGAGGGTCATTGTGTCAGAGACACTGTAGAAGGACAGAGTACCTGCCTTGTGATCCAGGTACACTCCTACTCTGGAGGACTGAGGGCCTGATACTTCAGTCTCAACATTATTGTGTCTGAAACAATAACCATCACTAGAGCACTTTAAACTCCAGGACTTGTTATTGTCTCCAAATACACCATCATTACCCTTCTCTGTTCTGCTGATGTCTTTATATGAGACTGCTGTAGCAACACCACCAGTCCTCTCCACCTCCCAGTAACAGCGTCCAGACAGACCCTCTCTACACAGAACCTGCCACCAGTTGGTGAATCTGTCTGGATGGTCAGGATATGGTTGGACTTGGTCTGTACCGGTCACCTTTCTGTTCCCTTCAGACAGAGAGAGGAGTGTGCCTGCTGTGTTTGGGTCCAGTGTGAGCTGACAGGAATCTGGGAGAAGAGCAGAGACCAACGAGGGGAGTCAGAACAATAAGTTAAGTCAGATACTGTATCTCCCCTGTCTTTGATTAGAGCACAGCAGAGATCAAATCAGAGAAATATGAGGAGTCAGATAGAGACCCAGTCTTTGATTAGATCTACTATTGCTATATATTTCTAGAGGGATTGTTAGGAGTGTCAGTAAAAAGAGACTGTTAGTTACTTCACAATAAAGAGACTCACATTGTAACAACTGTTCTCTGGTCTTGGGCTCTGGAGGCAGTACAACATCCACTATATTCACTACAGACACACAAACACATTGACAGAGAGAGGGAATGTTATCATCAGACCATATTCCACATGTATATGACTAGTAGGGAACTTTCAATGGTCTAAAGTTGATGTTCTTATTGTTTTCAACACACCTGTAGTGGAGATCTTGGTCCATTCTCCTTTAAGGAAGTCTTCTAGTTTCTCTCTCAGTTCAGACACAGTCTGACTCACATCTCCAAAGTACTGAAGAGGACGGACAACGATGCTGGGTAAGTCTGAAGATACACTGATACTGGAGAGAGACTGATACCTCTGGAGAGAGAGAGAGAGAGAGACTGATACCTCTGGAGAGAGAGAGAGAGACACTGATAACTCTGGAGAGAGAGAGAGAGAGAGAGAGAGAGAGACTGATACCTCTGGAGAGAGAGAGAGAGAGAGGGACGGACAGAGAGACATTTCCCATGAAGTTAATTTCATATCACATGTAACAAGACAGTTTAGTTACCTGGAGGAAATGGATGTGATCCTCTGTGTGTGAGAGCTGCTCCAGCTCAGTGCTTCTCTTCCTCAGCTCAGCGATCTCCTGCTTCAGTTGCTCCAGGAGTCCTTCAGCTTGACTCACTTGAGCCTTCTCTTGGGCTCTGATCAGCTCCTTCACCTCAGAGCTCCTTCTCTCAATGGAGCGGATCAGCTCAGTAAAGATTTGATCACTGTCCTCCACTGCTGACTGTGCAGAGCGCTGGAGAGAGAGAGAGAGAGAGAGAGAGACAGAGAGAGAGAGAGAGAGAGAGACAGAACAGAGCAGAATTAGGCCGATACCCACTAATTATCAAAAAAAAAAAAAAAGAATTACTTACGGAGAGAGAGAGAGGGGGACGGACAGAGAGAGAGAGAGGGGGACGGACAGAGAGAGAGAGAGGGGGACGGACAGAGAGAGAGAGAGGGGCGGACGGACAGAGAGAGAGAGAGGGGCGGACAGAGAGAGAGGGGACGGACAGAGAGACAGAGTGACCGACGGACAGAGAGAGAGAGAGAGGGGAGGACATAGAGAGAGAGAGGGGCGGACAGAGAGAGACAGAGAGAGAGAGGGGCGGACAGAGAGAGAGAGAGAGAGAGAGAGGGGCGGAGAGAGAGAGAGGGGCGGACAGAGAGAGAGAGAGAGAGAGAGGGGCGGAGAGAGAGAGAGGGGGACGGACAGAGAGAGAGAGAGGGGGACGGACAGAGAGAGAGAGAGGGGGACGGACAGAGAGAGAGAGAGGGGGACGGACAGAGAGAGAGAGGGGCGGACAGAGAGAGAGAGAGGGGCGGACAGAGAGAGAGGGGGACGGACAGAAAGACAGAGTGACCGACGGACAGAGAGAGAGAGAGAGGGGAGGACATAGAGAGAGAGAGGGGCGGACAGAGAGAGACAGAGAGAGAGAGGGGCGGACAGAGAGAGAGAGAGAGAGAGAGGGGCGGAGAGAGAGAGAGGGGCGGACAGAGAGAGAGAGAGAGAGGATTTGGCTAAAAATACTTGAATCAGTCATAGAGCCCATTGCCCTTTATGGTTGTGAGGTCTGGGGTCCGCTCACCAACCAAGACTTCACAAAATGGGACAAACACCAAATTGAGACTCTGCACGCAGAATTCTGCAAAAATATCCTCCGTGTACAACGTAGAACAGCAAATAATGCATGCAGAGCAGAATTAGGCCGATACCCACTAATTATCAAAATCCAGAAAAGAGCTGTTAAATTCTATAACCACCTAAAAGGAAGCGATTCCCAAACCTTCCACAACAAAGCCGTCACCTACAGAGAGATGAACCTGGAGAAGAGTCCCCTAAGCAAGCTGGTCCTGGGGCTCTGTTCACAAACACACCCTACAGAGCCCCAGGACAGCAGCACAATTAGACCCAACCAAATCATGAGAAAACAAAAAGATAATTACTTGACACATTGGAAAGAATTAACAAAAAAACAGAGCAAACTAGAATGCTATTTGGCCCTACACAGAGAGTACACAGCGGCAGAATACCTGACCACTGCGACTGACCCAAAATTAAGGGAAGCTTTGACTATGTACAGACTCAGCGAGCATAGCCTTGCTATTGAGAAAGGCCGCCGTAGGCAGACATGGCTCTCAAGAGAAGACAGGCTATGTGCTCACTGCCCACAAAATGAGGTGGAAACTGAGCTGCACTTCCTAACCTCCTGCCCAATGTATGACCATATTAGAGAGACATATTTCCCTCAGATTACACAGATCCACAAAGAATTCGAAAACAAATCCAATTTTGAAAAACTCCCATATCTACTGGGTGAAATTCCACAGTGTGCCATCAGAGCAGCAAGATTTGTGACCTGTTGCCACGAGAAAAGGGCAACCAGTGAAGAACACGCACCATTGTAAATACAACACATATCTATGCTTATTTATTTTATCTTGTGTCCTTAACCATTTGTACATTGTAAAAACACTGTATATATATATAATATGACATTTGTGATGTCTTTATTGTTTTGAAACTTCTGTATGTGTGATGTCTACTGTTAATTTTTATTGTTTATTTCACTTTATATATTATCTACCTTACTTGCCTTGGCAATGTTAACACATGTTACCCATGCCATTAAAACCCCTTGAATTGAATTGAGACAGAGAGACGAGGGCAACCAGTGAGGAACAAACACCATTGTAAATACAACCCATATCTATGCTTATTTATTTTATCTTGTGTCCTTACCATTTGTACCTTGTAAAAACACTGTATATATATATATATAATATGACATTTGTAATGTCTTTATTGTTTTGAAACTTCTGTATGTGTGATGTCTACTGTTAATTTTTATTGTTTACCTTACTTGCTTTGGCAATGTTAACACATGTTTCCCATGCCAATAAAGCCCTTTGAATTGAATTGAGACAGAGAGAGACAGAGAGAGACAGTAGCCTCTCTGCACCTCATTGAGTCAGACCAGGCCTTGTCCAGAACACCTCTGGACAGACAGGTACAGGACACCTCTTGGTCCTGCTCTACTCTCCCCCCTCCTGGACAGACAGGTACAGAACACCTCTTGGTCCTGCTCTACTCTCCTCCCTCCTGGACAGACAGGTACAGAACACCTCTTGGTCCTGCTCTACTCTCCTCCCTCCTGGACAGACAGGTACAGAACACCTCTTGGTCCTGCTCTACTCTCCCCCTCCTGGACAGACAGGTACAGAACACCTCTTGGTCCTGCTCTACTCTCCTCCCTCCTGGACAGACAGGTACAGAACACCTCTTGGTCCTGCTCTACTCTCCTCCCTCCTGGACAGACAGGTACAGAACACCTCTTGGTCCTGCTCTACTCTCCCCCTCCTGGACAGACAGGTACAGGACACCTCTTGGTCCTGCTCTACTCTCCCCCCTCCTGGACAGACAGGTACAGAACACCTCTTGGTCCTGCTCTACTCTCCTCCCTCCTGGACAGACAGGTACAGAACACCTCTTGGTCCTGCTCTACTCTCCTCCCTCCTGGACAGACAGGTACAGAACACCTCTTGGTCCTGCTCTACTCTCCTCCCTCCTGGACAGACAGGTACAGAACACCTCTTGGTATATCATATATATCTCATATCATCATTCAGAACTTTAAGCATATCTTTGGGAGGACGTCCAGCCTGTTTGACAAAGATAAACAAAGATTTTTTGCATTTTTTTGCTGACAAAATAATCAAATGTAATGTTTTTTACCAAAAACTCTACATGGAAAGCAGAAAGCTGTGATCAATTAAATACAACGTTAATATCTAGTTATCTGTGTCATTTATAGCCTGGCACAGATAGTAAAACTACATTAAATACAACGTTAACTAGATATTATCTGTGGCATTTATAGCCTGGCACAGATAGTAAAACTACTGTAGCGACCCGCACAGACAGCTGTGTGTTATGTGTTCGGCTAGTAGCTGGTTGTGTTGTACTTACCAGTTCCCAGTGTTCGCGGGGTCCGACATGCCAATCAACCTGCTATCTGCCAATCACAGGAATGCCTGGGATGTTCTGATGCCGGGCATCCTGGTGGTTGGCGGAGTGGCGTGGAGGGGGCGGGGCATTGGAAGTTAAGCTTCAGCCTTTGTTCTCTCTCTGACGTCTGGGCTTCACAAGAGAAGGTCCCGATTGGCTTGTGGGGTATCTTTCATTTATTTGGCGTGAGCTCAGGCCAAACAGTAGCCTGTGTAAAGTTGCTAATAAACCGTCAATTCGTAACTCAATCCTCTGTCTGGACAATTGTTCCTTTATGATCGAGTCAGGTCATTACACTACAGTAAATACAGCGTTAACTAGATATCATCGCCACATAACTTATGTCGAATTTAAAAGACACCGTTACCGTTAGTAACGTCTGTTACACTGTAACTTACAGGCAGCCTCACATAAAAACCTATTGGTTAACAAAGCTTTGATTATGACCAAAGTCTATAGTAGTGCAAACTCTCTCTCTCTATTCTAACTTACCACACATTCACATCACTGCCTCGACATGAATGTGTCCTGTCAGAGCCGTTTCCTGTCCGTTAACTGTTAACAGTCTCGAGCCACAGTTTAACCAATGAGCTACAAGGAGGACTGACAGTCACGAGCGGTGCAGCAGCCTCTGCAGCAGCAGCCTCCCCCGGGTCCTAGTGCCCGCCCGGTAAGACGGTTAAGATGCGATGGAACGGTTGACGGAGAGAAAATAAATCACAGAGAAAATATATTGACTGATATATTGAATTGTTTAGGGAAGCTTTAGCTTTGGCTTTAATACATTCTGAAAATACTTGAAAATAAAAATAATAGTAGCCCTCTTCAGGAACAACAAAACCCTCACAGACCAACTTCTTCTTCTATGATATAATGGAGGTCCTCAAATCTTATTTTGGGGATATGGAGGCGTCTCGTGTGGCCAATAGCCTGGGGAAACGCATAGCGCCAAATTCAAATAATACGCGATAAAACTCAAACTTTCATTAAATCACACATGCAGGGTACTCAATTAAAGCTACACTCGTTATGAATCCAGCCATTATGTCAGATTTTAAAAATGCTTTTCGGCGAAAGCATGAGAAGCTATTATCTGATAGCATGCACCCCCCTGAACCACCTGAAGGAGATGTAAACAAATGAATTAGCGTCGCCGGAGCTACACAAAACGCTGAAATTAAATATAAAACATGCATTACCTTTGACGAGCTTCTTTGTTGACACTCCAATATGTCCCATAAACATCACAATTGGTCCTTTTTTTCGATTAATTCCTTCCATGTTTACCCAAAATGTCCATTTATTAAGCCCGTTTTGATCCAGAAAAAAAACAGCTTTCCAAAACGCAACGTCATGACAAAACATTTCAAAAGTTGCTTAAAACTATGCCAAAATACTTCAAACTACTTTTGTAATCCAACTTTAGGTATTTTTAAACGTTAATAATCGATCAAATTGTTGACGGGGCGATCTGTATTCAATAACAGCAAGTCAACAATACATGCACGGTTTTCTCTCTTCCATAACATAATCCACAGTGTCACCTCTGCCTCTTCTTCGTTTCACCAATGATTAACTTCAACCCAAAGACTGGTGACATCCTGTGGAAGTTGTAGGAACTGTAAACTGGGCGCTATCTAATTTCCCTTGACAAAGACAATTCAGGGAACTGCCAGAGGGATTTTTGTTTTTCTGAACAGTTTTTCCTTGGGTTTTTGCCTGCTACATAAGTTCTGTTATAGTCACAGACATGATTGAACCAGTTTTAGAAACTTCAGAGTGTTTTCTATCCACACATACTAATCATATGCATATACTATAGTCCTGGCATGAGTAGCAGGAAGTTGAACAACAAAACCCACGTGCTTTTTATCAAAAGGTAGAAATGCTGCACCCTATCCTTTAAGAGGTGTGGTCCACAAACCAACGTTAAAGGTGCATGGCGCCACCTACTGTTCTGGAGTGTGTTCAATCACGGTTTACACCTCTAAATCCTCCAACCAAACTCAGAACTTCTGAGAAAATAAAAGAGTCCTACTAACTTCTAATAGACCCTCCCCCATCCCCCAAATCACTTCCAAGTGTAATGTTTACTGTTCATTTCTGATTGTTTATTTTACTTTTGTCTATTTCACTTGTTTTGGCAATGAAACATATATTTCCATGCCAAAAAAGACCTTTAAATTGAATTGAGAGAGAGACAGTTCCATTTTAATGTATAGGGGACATGAGTCAGTCATGGTTACTCATGGTTATGTGATGAGGCAGGCCAGTTGGTTACATGAACCAGTCTATTCTCTGAAAGGGGCCCAGACAGCCTGTTCCCAACAGTGGGGTCAGTGGGATTGGATAGGGGCCCCCCTCTCTCTCTCTCTCTCTCTGACTGGAGGAGAGAAGTGAAATGGTGTGTCTCCTCTGGTCAACAATACTCACCTTGAAAGACTCCACAGCCTGTTGGAGCTCCTTCAGCTCCTTCTCTCTCTCCTGGAATCTCTGCTGGACCTTCTGCTGACTCATTCCCAGCTGTCTCTGTGGAGAATCACTCTTCAATGAGCTATCAAGCTTTATTAGTCCAGTAGATCAATAGTATAGTAATGTGACATAGGACCCATAGAGAGGAAGGTCTACAATCCTGAGGAAGTCCCTTTACAATATGATATTATGTTGCTATGTGAATGATTATAGTTTTTATGGTAGGCCTACATGTATCAAAGAGTTGAGACTGAACTTTGGACTCATAAAAGGCCATTCAGAATGATAATAGTGATTGACTTTAGAAAATGGTGATACATTTGGAGAATCTGGGTTGACATATCTATATACTCAAGGTTTGTGTTCATATTTGTGGATCCATTTCATATTGTATATAATATAATGATCTCATATTCAAACAGATTTAGTTCCTACTGTATCTTTAATTCTTAGTTTATCAGACAGCCACCAACAAGTTGTTCTGGTCTTACCTGTTTCTCAGTCCTCTCTGCTGCAGCTGACACTGTATCATGGCCTTTATGTTCATCCATCACACACAGATAACAGATACACTGCTGATCGGTACGACAGTAAACCTCCAGCAGTTTGTCATGATGAGAGCAGATCTTCTCCTGTAGTTGTGCGGTGGCTTTGACCAGCTTGTGCTTCTTGAAAGCAGAAAATTCATAGTGAGGTTGGAGGTGAGTCTCACAGTAAGAGGCCAGACACACCAGACAGGACATGAGGGCTTTCTGCTTTCTGGTCCCAGTGCAGAAATCACACGCCACATCTCCAGGTCCAGCCATAGCACAGAGCAGGAGGGGGAGCAGCCTGGAGTCCTGTCTTCCTCAGTTTCTCCACCACCTCAGCCAACATGTTATTTTTCATCAGCGTAGGCCTTGAAGTGAAGGTCTGTCTGCACTGAGGACAGCTATAGACCCCTTTCAGATCATCCTGATCCCAGCAGCCCTCAATACAGCTCCTACAGTAACTGTGTCCACAGGGAATAACCACCGGCTCCTTCAGTAGATCCAGACAGACAGAACAACAGAACTGGTCCTGGTCCAGCAGAACTCCCTGTTGAGCCATTTGGACGGTTGTTCACTCTCACACAGACAGATGACAGAGAGACTCAGATCAGTTTCGTTTCCTCAGATGAGAGTTTGTGAAGGGGAGGGACTTCCTGGTTCTGCCAGAGGGGTGGGGTTAGAAGGAGGGAGGGGTTAGAGGAATGGAGGAAGAGAGAGAGGCAAAGTTGAGAAGGAGACAATATTTTAGTTCCTAGGTTAGGACCCTTAATATGGAATAAATTAAATAGAGTGGTTAGAATATATAAAGGGTAACAGTTTCTATGAAGTACATATCTATAATGCTTTTAATGAATGTTGTAAAGTCTTAAACTGATGTGCTGTGACACTAACTATAAGCGTCCATAATAACTCATACGTGGTTGTAAAAGTGTACAATGTGTTGTAGATAATTAGCCACAATGGGGGGAGGGGGGACTTGAAATGGATACAATGTACTGTAGGTGAAATGAATACTGTATGTACAGACTGATCATTGAGAATGTGTCAGGATTTGGCCAGGGTTGTTCCGGGTTTTGGTCAGTAGATGCCCCCATTGTGCTTTTTGTCCCTATGTTTTTCCCTTGATCCCCATTATTATTTGCACCTGTGTCTCGTTTCCCCTGATTGTATTTAAACCCTTTGTTTCCCTCAGTTCTGTGCTCTGTGTTTGTATGTTAGCACCCTGCCCTAGTGTTCTGTGTGCTCTTGTCGATTCCGGGTGACGTTCTTGTGGTATTCTGTTTTTTGTTTTTGTTTATTTTTGGTGAGTTTCTTTTGAGGTCTTTTTGTGTTTTCCCTACCACCTTTTGGATTTGCCATTTTTTGTATTTTAGGATTTTTTTCTTTATTAAATACACCGTCTTAAGTACTGCTGTGTCTGCCTCATCTTCTGGGTTCTGCTGTCTATTCGTGGCTCAGTTGGTTAAGTGACTGTTTCTCACTCCGGAGACCCAGGTTCGTAACCGGGTCCTGACAGAATGATGTGACACTTTACATTACAGTGTGTTTATTGGTGTGTAATTGGTCCTGGTGGTACAGTGGTGTAACAGGTACTGTGATGCCTCATTCCTCCACTGTACCAGCAGCAGTAACCCAAACCAGTAATAAGGCTACTGTCATGGAAAGAGGTACAGGAAATATAAAGGATCTATACATCTATGATATACTGTATGTAATGATATGTCTACTAGATGGTGTCCTATACTGTATGTAATGATATGTCTTCTAGATGATGTTCTATACTGTATGTAATGATATGTCTACTAGATGGTGTTCAATACTGTATGTAATGATATGTCTACTAGATGGTGTTCTATACTGTATGTAATGATATGTCTTCTAGATGATGTTCTATACTGTATGTAATGATATGTCTTCTAGATGGTGTTCTATACTGTATGTAATGATATGTCTTCTAGATGGTGTTCTATACTGTATGTAATGATATGTCTTCTAGATGGTGTTCTATACTGTATGTAATGATATGTCTTCTAGATGATGTTCTATACTGTATGTAATGATATGTCTTCTAGACGGTGTTCTATACTGTATGTAATGATATGTCTTCTAGATGGTGTTCTATACTGTATGTAATGATATGTCTACTAGATGGTGTTCTATACTGTATGTAATGATATGTCTTCTAGATGATGTTCTATACTGTATGTAATGATATGTCTTCTAGATGGTGTTCTATACTCTATGTAATGATATGTCTCTGTCTTCTAGATAGTGTTCAACCGTTCGCTGCCTGCACCCGACACCCGACTAGCATCACCACCCTGGATGGTTCCGACCTAGAATATGTGGACATCTATAAGTGCCTAGGTGTCTGGCTAGACTGAAAACTTTCCTTCCAGACTCATATCAAACATCTCCAATCCAAAATCAAATCTAGAATCGGCTTTCTATTTCGCAACAAAGCCTCCTTCACTCACGCCGCCAAACTGACTATCCTACCAATCCTCGACTTCGGCGATGTCATCTACAAAATGGCTTCCAATACTCTACTCAGCAAACTGATACAGTTTATCATAGTGCCATCCGTTTTGTTACTAAAGCACCCTATACCACCCACTACTGCGACTTGTATGCTCTTGTTGGTTGGCCCTTGCTTCATTCTCGGCAACACCCATCCGTAGCACGCGCTCCAGCAGGTGTATCTCACTGATCATCCCTAAAGCCAACACCTCATTTGGCTGCCTTTCCTTCCAGTTCTCTGCTGCCTGTGACTGGAACTTTTATCTCACTCACCAACTTTAAACATCTGCTATCTGAGCAGCTAACCGATCGCTGCAGCTGTACATAGTACATCGGTAAATAGCCCACCCAATTTACCTACCTCATCCCCATACTGTTTTTGTTTATTTACTTTTCTGCTCTTTTGCACACAAGTATCTCTACCTGTACATGACCATCTGATCATTTATCACTCCAGTGTTAATCTGCTAAATTGTAATTATTCGCCTACCTCCTCATGCCTTTTGCACACAATGTATATAGACTCTCTTTTTTTCTACTGTATTATTGACTTGTTAATTGTTTACTCCATGTGTAACTCTGTGTTGTCTGTTCACACTGCTATGATTTATCTTGGCCAGGTTGCAGTTGTAAATGAGAACTTGTTCTCAACTAGCCTACCTGGTTAAATAAAGGTGAAATAAAAATAAAAAGACAATAACAGTGAGCACGTCTGGGACCTGTTGGACCGGAGGGTTTGCAGATGCCTTGGTGGAAGAGTGGGGTAACATCTCACAGCAAGAACTGGAAAATCTGGTGCAGTCCATGAGGAGTAGATGCACTGCAGTACTTAATGCAGCTGGTGGCCACACCAGATACTGACCGTTACTTTTGATTTTGACCCCCCCTTTGTTCAGGGACACATTATTCCATTTCTGTTACTCACATGTCTTTGGAACTTGTTCAGTTTATGTCTCAGTTGTTGAATCTTGTTCTGTTCATACAAATATTTACACATGATTTGTGTTTCTATATTTTGGCCGGGTATGGTTCCCAATCAGGGACAGCTGTCTATCGTTGTCTCTGATTGGGCATCATACTTAGGCAGCCCTTTTCCCTCCTTCTGTGTGGGATCTTGTTCTTTGTTTGTGTGCAGGTAGTTGAAGAAAGCTATTCGGTCGTTGGTTTCTTTATTGTTTTGTTTTTTTCTGAAGTTTCACTTCGATAATAAATGATGTGGAACTCAAAGAACGCTGCGCCTCGGTCTCATCCTTCTGACGACACCCGTTACAATTTCTAGCTGGGCAGACATTTTACGAACTGACATGTTGGAAAGGTGGCATCCTACGACAGCACCACGTTGAAAGTCACTGTGCTCTTCAGTAAGGCCGTTGTACTGCCAGGGTTTGGAGATTGCATGACTAGGTGCTCGGTGTTATACACGACAGGAATGGGTGTAGCTGAAATAGTCAAATCTACTCAATTGAAGGGGTGTCCACATACTGCTGTATATATAGTGTATCTGTAAAGGGTGTCCACATACTGCTGTATATATAGTGTATCTGTAAGGGGTGTCCACATACTGCTGTATATATAGTGTATCTGTAAGGGGTGTCCACATACTGCTGTATATATAGTGTATCTGTAAGGGGTGTCCACATACTGCTGCATATATAGTGTATCTGTAAGGGGTGTCCACATACTGCTGTATATATAGTGTATCTGTAAGGGGTGTCCACATACTGCTGTATATATAGTGTATCTGTAAGGGGTGTCCACATACTGCTGTATATATAGTGTATCTGTAAGGGGTGTCCACATACTGCTGTATATATAGTGTATCTGTAAGGGGTGTCCACATACTGCTGTATATATAGTGTATCTGTAAGGGGTGTCCACATACTGCTGTATATATAGTGTATCTGTAAGGGGTGTCCACATACTGCTGTATATATAGTGTATCTGTAAGGGGTGTCCACATACTGCTGTATATATAGTGTATCTGTAAGGGGTGTCCACATACTGCTGTATATATAGTGTATCTGTAAGGGGTGTCCACATACTGCTGTATATATAGTGTATCTGTAAGGGGTGTCCACATACTGCTGTATATATAGTGTATCTGTAAGGGGTGTCCACATACTGCTGTATATATAGTGTATCTGTAAGGTCCTTCCGTGGAATTCAAACACAGATTCAACCACAAAGGTCAAAGGCACTGCATCTCAGTACAAGAGGTGTCACTACAGTCCCTGGTTTGAATCCAGGCTGTATCACAACCGGCCGTGATTGGGAGTCCCATAGGGTGGAGCACAATTGTCCCAGCGTTGTCCGGGGTAGGCCGTCATTGTAAATAAGAATTTGTTCTTAACTGACTTGTCAAGTTAAAAAAAGGTTAGAACACTTAAGAGTTTAATGGATGTGATTGGAGAATGCAAATTAATTACTTAAAATCATACAATGTGATTTTCTTGATCTTTGTTTTAGATTCCGTCTCTCACAGTTGAAGTGTACCTATGATAAAAATTACAGACCTCTACATGCTTTGTAAGTAGGAAAACCTGCAAAATCTGCAGTGTATCAAATAATTGTTCTCCCCACTGTAGGTGCCCCTATTGAAATCAAATCAGACATCAACAGCATCATCCTGGAAACCCTAGACCCACTCCAATTCACATACCGCCCCAACAGATCCACAGATGACGCAATCCCAATGGCACTCTACACTGCCCTTTCCCACCTGGACAACAGGATCAGTTACATGAGAATGCTAAGCTAAGCTAAGGAGCCTGGGACTAAACACCTCCCTCTGCAACTGGATCATGGACTTCCTGATGGGCAGCAATGGTGGACAAAATGATATGTAGATTAGACATGCTATGTTGAGTTAACCTTAGAGAATTGTCTCTTGTTATGTGCTCGTATTACTTCGCTGATTCAGGCTTGTCTTTGTGTGACTCAGTCACAAGGCCGTACAGCTCAGAGCCGTTTGGGTTACGACCGCAGGGTGTGACACATCCCGTTTCAGTTCTATCTGAAGGAAGTCATCTCTATAGAAACGGGCAGGAAGTAACAGAGAAGAGTGTGCAATCTGAACAGACAAGCTTTTCTATACTCAGTTTCTACACACTAACTGTCACATAGAGGAGAGGAAGTAGTTTCTAGAAAAGGATTCGGATCGGTTAACTACTCCATTGTTGTAAATCTTATAATTAATTGTTTGAAAGAATCTGAAGCCTAAGGGGTGCGTGCTCAGTCCCCTCCTGTACTCCCTGTTCACCCACAACTGCGTGGCACGACTCCAACACCATCATTGAGTTTGCTGTTTGCAGTGTTTTGTACACTGCTGCTACAAACTGTTTATTATCTATGCAAAGTCACTTCCCCCCCCTACCTACATGTACAAACCAACCTAACAAACCTAAACCCTGCACATTGACTCCTACCATATCTGTTATTTTATCATGTTAAACCAACCTAACGAACCTAAACCCCTGCACATTGACTCCTACCATATCTGTTATTTTATCATGTTAAACTAACCTAACGAACCTAAACCCCTGCACATTGACTGCTACCATATCTGTTATTTTATCATGTTAAACCAACCTAACGAACCTAAACCCCTGCACATTGACTCCTACCATATTTTATCATGTTACCTTGTTCTTATTTTTTTACATTACTTAATTTAGTAAATATTTTCTTAACTCTATTTTCTTAAAACTGAATTGTTGGTTAAGGGCTTGTAAGTAGATTGTAAGTAGATATTTCATTAGTTTTGAGGAGGCATTGAATAGTTGCTACATATATTTTATATATATATATTCTTTCCATGTTTTTTTAATTTCATATTTTGATATTTTTTATTTTATAATAAAAAAAAATGTAAAAACACTTTTTTGGTTAGTACATGGTTCCATATGTGTTATTTTTGATGTCTTCACTGTTATTCTACAATGTAGAAAATAGTCCTTATAAAGTAAACTCCTGGAATGACTAGGGTGTGTACAATCTGTTGACTGGTACTGTATGAACACTAGTATTCACACATTACTCAGTCAGCAATGTCTGGTTGATCCATTTGATATGTCATGAGCACGTACTGTAGTTAGGATACGGTCCTAGTATTGACTGGATCAGGGGTATCTATGATTGGACCAGTCAGAAATAGAGTTATTGGTATGATATACTGGAGTGTATGTGTTTGTCCCAGGAGAATCTGCGGCCCCAGTTCGAAGCCAAGTACTCCCGAGTAGAGAGAGTAAACCCCATCTCTGGCAAGCCGGAGCCCTTCCAGCCCTTCACTGACAAACTCAGCAGACTCATGGTCTCTGTGTCTGGCATCTTCTTCATGGTAATGTTAGAGTTGCGTAAATTCGAATCTGGTATCAGGATAAATATAACAATGAGTCACCGATTTTATACTATGTATTTTTTATTAGCTAAGTCATAAATGGCAAATGCAACGTTCGTATATACAGGCTCACTGTAATACCACGCAGGGCAGAACAGAGAACTGACAGGATGTACGTAAACATTGTTCTGATACACATTATGATAGACGGAGTTCCAACCCGTCTGTTGGCCTATCACAGTAGAGACTGGGCGTGGTTTAAACTTGCCCAGCCTATCGCAGGCGCTCAGGCGGGTCCGCGCCTCTTGGCGCTTCTTCCTCCCTCCGTCGATGTATAGATCCTGACTGTTCAACCAACATCAGATAATATTTAATCATATATATGCTAATGGTTATAATGTAAAATACAGAATCCAACAAAGGTCAGGCAAGAGAGAACAATAAGGGTGAACAGAAATACAGAAACCCGCGATGGACCAAACCAAAATATACAACACTTTTACAATCAAGTGTATTTACCTTATAGATATGAAAAAGTGTTTGTACACCAAAAAATAAGAGACATCTACCACTATCAGATTAGAGACGTATCAGATAAGAGCCATATCAGATTAGAGCCATAAGGGAGACTAGACATCTACCACCCCACTACAACTATCAGATTAGAGCCGTATCAGATTAGAGCCAACAGGGAGACTAGGCATCTACCACTATCAGATTAGAGACGTATCAGATTAGAGCCATAAGGGAGACTAGACATCTACCACCCCACTACAACTATCAGATTAGAGCCATATCAGATTAGAGCCAACAGGGAGACTAGGCATCTACCACTATCAGATTAGAGACGTAACGGAGGCGAGACATCTACCACCCCACTACCACTATCAGATTAGAGCCATAAGGGAGACTAGACATCTACCACTATCAGATTAGAGCCATCAGGGAGACTAGACATCTACCACCCCACTACCACTATCAGATTAGAGCCATAAGGGAGACTAGACATTTACCACTATCAGATTAGAGCCATAAGGGAGACTAGACATCTACCACCCCACTACCACTATCAGATTAGAGCCATAAGGGAGACTAGACATCTACCAACCCACTACCACTATCAGATTAGAGCCATAAGGGAGACTAGACATCTACCACCCCACTACCACTATCAGATTAGAGCCATAAGGGAGACTAGACATCTACCACCCCACTACCACGATTAGATTAGAGCTATAAAGGAGACTAGACATCTACCACTATCAGATAAGAGCCTTAAGGGAGAAAAGACATCTAACACAATATGATTATAGCCATAAGGGAAAATAGACATCTACCACCCGACTACCACTATCAGATTAGAGCCGGAAGGGAGACTAGGCATCTACCACCCCACTATCAGATTAGAGCCGTAATTTAGACAAGACATCTACCACTATCAGATTAGAGCCATAAGGGAGACTAGACATCTACCACCCCACTACCACTATCAGATTAGAGCCATAATGGAGACGAGACATCTACCAACCCACTACCACTATCAGATTAGAGCCATAAGGGAGACTAGACATCTACCACTATCAGATTAGAGCCATAAGGGAGACTAGACATCTACCACCCCACTACCACTATCAGATTAGAGCCATAAGGGAGACTAGACATCTACCACCCCACTACAACTATCAGATTAGAGCCATAAGGGAGACTAGACATCTACCACCCCACTACCACTATCAGATTAGGGCCATAGGGGAGACTAGACATCTACCACCCACTACCACTATCAGATTAGAGCCAGAATGGAGCCTCGACATCTACCACCCTACTATCAGATTAGAGCCGTATCAGATTAGAGCCAGAAGGGAGATTAGACATCTACCATCCCATTACCACTATCAGATTAGAGCCAGAAGGGAGACTCGACATCTACCACCCTACTATCAGATTAGAGCCATATCAGATTTGAGCCAGAAGGGAGATTAGACATCTACCACCCCACTAACACTATCGGATTAGAGCCAACAGGGAGACTAGGCATCTACCACCCCACTACCACTATCAGATTAGAGCCAACAGGGAGACTAGACATCTACCACCCCACTACCACTATCAGATTAGAGCCAACAGGGAGACTAGGCATCTACCACCCCACTACCACTGTCAGATTAGAGCCATAAGGGAGACTAGGCATCTACCACCCCACTACTACTATCAGTTTAGAGCCATAAGGGATACTAGACATCTACCACCCACTACCACTATCAGATTAGAGCCAACAGGGATACCAGACATCTACCACTATCAGATTAGAGCCAACAGTATCTAACCACCTCACTACCACTGAGACTAGACATCTACCACCCCACTACCACTGTCAGATTAGAGCCATAAGGGAGACTAGGCATCTACCACCCCACTACCACTGTCAGATTAGAGCCATAAGGGAGACTAGGCATCTACCACCCCACTACCACTATCAGATTAGAGCCAACAGGGAGACTAGACATCTACCACCCCACTACCACTATCAGATTAGAGCCAACAGGGAGACTAGACATCTACCACTATCAGATTAGAGCCAACAGGGAGACTAGACATCTACCACCCCGCTACAACTATCAGATTAGAGCCATAAGGGAGACTAGGCATCTACCACCCCACTACCACTATCAGATTAGAGCCAGAAGGGAGTCTAGACATCTACCACCCCACTACAACTATCAGATTAGAGCCATAAGGGAGACTAGGCATCTACCACCCCACTACCACTATCAGATTAGAGCCAACAGGGAGACTAGACATCTACCACCCCACTACCACTATCAGATTAGAGCCAACAGGGAGACTAGACATCTACCACCCCACTACCACTATCAGATTAGAGCTATAAGGGAGACTAGACATCTACCACCCCACTACCACTATCAGATTAGAGCCAACAGGGAGTCTAGGCATCTACCACCCCACTACCACTATAAGATTAGAGCCATAAGGGAGACTAGACATCTACCACCCCACTACAACTATCACTATACTGAGGCCTGTAATTTTCATCATACGTACACTTCAAACTTTTGTTATTGACCAAATACTTATTTTACACCATAATTTGCAAATAACTTCATTAAATGTGATTAAATGTGATTTTCTGGATTTTTTTCTCATTTTGTCTGTCCTAGTTGAAGTGTACATATGATGAAAATTACAGGCCTCTCTCATCTTTTTAAGTGGGAGAACTTGCACAATTGGTGGCTGACGAAATACTTTTTTGCCCCACTGTATCTAGTCTTCCTTATGGCTATTTTTAAAGTTTGATTGTATTTTTGAAAGTGTTAGATAATTCTCTATCTGCGTTGTGTCTTTTCTAAGAACAGTCCTTATCCGTGGTACTGTATATTAACTATATACCACACCTCCTCAGTCCTTATCCGTGGTACTGTATATTAACTATATACCACACCTCCTCAGTCCTTATCTGTGGTACTGTATATTAACTATATACCACACCTCCTCAGTCCTTATCTGTGTTACTGTATATTAACTATATACCACACCTCCTCAGTCCTTATCTGTGGTACTGTATATTAACTATATACCACACCTCCTCAGTCTTTATTGATTAATTACAACACATAGGTGTATTATAAGGCATTATAAAGGTCATTAAAATAATGATACATACGTACTTCATAGAAACTGTTACCCTTCATATACTCTAACAACTCACATTTTAAGATTCATTGTCATTTGTTCCATGTTAAGGGCTCTAACCTTGGAACAAAACTATTTGTCTCCCTCTTGCTGTTGCAAGCAGTTCCTCTCTCTCTTCCTCCATTCCTCTAACCCCTCCCCCCTTTCTAACCCCACCCCTCTGGCAGAACCAGGAAGTCCCTCCCCTTCCCACAAACTCTCTTCTGAGGAAACGAAACTGATCTGAGTCTCTCTGTCGTCTGCCTGTGTGAGAGTGAACAACCGTCCAAATGGCTCAACAGGGAGTTCTGCTGGACCAGGACCAGTTCTGTTGTTCTGTCTGTCTGGATCTACTGAAGGAGCCGGTCACTATTCCCTGTGGACACAGTTACTGTAGGAGCTGTATTGAGGGCTGCTGGGATCAGGATGTTCTGAAAGGGGTCTATAGCTGTCCTCAGTGCAGAGAGACCTTCACTCCAAGGCCTAATCTGAGGAAAAATAACATGTTGGCTGAGCTGGTGGAGAAACTGAGGAAGACAGGACTCCAGGCTGCTCCCCCTCCTGCTCTGTGCTATGCTGGACCTGGAGATGTGGCGTGTGATGTCTGCACTGGGACCAGAAAGCAGAAAGCCCTCATGTCCTGTCTGGCATGTCTGGCCTCTTACTGTGAGACTCACCTCCAACCTCACTATGAGTCTCCTGCTTTCAAGAAGCACAAGCTGGTCAAAGCCACCGCACAACTACAGGAGAAGATCTGCTCTCATCATGACAAACTGCTGGAGGTTTACTGTCGTACCGATCAGCAGTGTATCTGTTATCTGTGTGTGATGGATGAACATAAAGGCCATGATACAGTGTCAGCTGCAGCAGAGAGGACTGAGAAACAGGTAAGACCAGAACAACTTGTTGGTGGCTGTCTGATAAACTAAGAATTAAAGATACAGTAGGAACTAAATCTGTTTGAATATGAGATCATTATATTATATACAATATGAAATGGATCCACAAATATGAACACAAACCTTGAGTATATAGATATGTCAACCCAGATTCTCCAAATGTATCACCATTTTCTAAAGTCAAACACTATTATCATTCTGAATGGCATTTTATGAGTCCAAAGTTCAGTCTCAACTCTTTGATACATGTAGGCATACCATAAAAACTATAATCATTCACATAGCAACATAATATAATATTGTAAAGGGACTTCCTCAGGATTGTAGACCTTCCTCTCTATGGGTCCTATGTCACATTACTATACTATTGATCTACTGGACTAATAAAGCTTGATAGCTCATTGAAGAGTGATTCTCCACAGAGGCAGCTGGGGATGAGTCAGCAGAAGGTCCAGCAGAGATTCCAGGAGAGAGAGAAGGAGCTGAAGAAGCTCCAAAAAGCTGTGAAGTCTTTCAAGGTGAGTATTGTTGACCAGAGGAGACACACCATTTCACTTATCTCCTCCAGTCAGAGAGAGAGAGAGAGGGGCCCCTATCCAATCCCACTGACCCCACTGTTGGGAACAGGCTGTCTGGACCCCTTTCAGAGAATAGACTGGTTCATGTAACCAACTGGGCTGCCTCATCACATAACCATGAGTAACCATGACCGACTCATGTCCCCTATACATTAAAATGGAACTGTCTCTCTCTCAATTCGATTTAAAGGTCTTTATTGGCATGGAAATATATGTTTATATTGCCAAAGCAAGTGAAATAGACAATAAACAAAAGTGAAATAAACAATCAGAAATGAACAGTAAACATTACACTTGGAAGTGATTTGGGGGATGGGGAGGGTCTATTAGAAGTTAGTAGGACTCTTTTATTTTCTCAGAAGAACTTAGTTTGGTAGGAGGATTTAATGGTGTAAACCGTGATTGAACACACTCCAGAACAGTAGGTGGCGCCATGCACCTTTAACGTTGGTTTGAGGATCTCCATTATATCATAGAAGAAGTTGGTCTGTGAGGGTTTTAATGTTGGTTTGTGGACCACACCTCTTAAAGGATAGGGTGCAGCATTTCTACTTTTTGATAAAAATTATGTGGGTTTTGTTGTTCAACTTCCTGCTACTCATGCCAGGACTATAGTATATGTATATGATTAGTATGTGTGGATAGAAAACACTCTGAAGTTTCTAAAACTGGTTCAATCATGTCTGTGACTATAACAGAACTTATGTAGCAGGCAAAAGCCCAAGGAAAAACTGTTCAGAAAAACAAAAATCCCTCTGGCAGTTCCCTGAATTGTCTTTGTCAAGGGAAATTAGATAGCGCCCAGTTTACAGTTCCTACAACTTCCACAGGATGTCACCAGTCTTTGGGTTGAAGTTAATCATTGGTGAAACGAAGAAGAGGCAGAGGTGACACTGTGGATTATGTTATGGAAGAGAGAAAACCGTGCATGTATTGTTGACTTGCTGTTATTGAATACAGATCGCCCCGTCAACAATTTGATCGATTATTAACGTTTAAAAATACCTAAAGTTGGATTACAAAAGTAGTTTGAAGTATTTTGGCATAGTTTTAAGCAACTTTTGAAATGTTTTGTCATGACGTTGCGTTTTGGAAAGCTGTTTTTTTTCTGGATCAAAACGGGCTTTATAAATGGACATTTGGGGTAAACATGGACGGAATTAATCGAAAAAAAGGACCAATTGTGATGTTTATGGGACATATTGGAGTGCCAACAAAGAAGCTCGTCAAAGGTAATGCATGTTTTATATTTTATTTCAGCGTTTTGTGTAGCGCCGGCGACGCTAATTCATTTGTTTACATCTCGTTCAGGTGGTTCAGGGGGGTGCATGCTATCAGATAATAGCTTCTCATGCTTTCGCCGAAAAGCATTTTTAAAATCTGACATGTTGGCTGGATTCATAACGAGTGTAGCTTTAATTGAGTACCCTGCATGTGTGATTTAATGAAAGTTTGAGTTTTATCGCGTATTATTTGAATTTGGCGCTATGCATTTCCCCAGGCTATTGGCCACACGAGAGACGCATTATAGATAATAAACTCCATATCCCCAAAATAAGATTTGAGGACCTCCATTATATCATAGAAGAAGAAGTTGGTCTGTGAGGGTTTTGTTGTTCCTGAGGAGGGCTACTATTATTTTTATTTTCAAGTATTTTCAGAATGTATTAAAGCCAAAGCTAAAGCTTCCCTAAACAATTCAATATATCAGTCAATATATTTTCTCTGTGATTTATTTTCTCTCCGTCAACCGTTCCATCGCATCTTAACCGTCTTACCGGGCGGGCACTAGGACCCGGGGGAGGCTGCTGCTGCAGAGGCTGCTGCACCGCTCGTGACTGTCAGTCCTCCTTGTAGCTCATTGGTTAAGCTGTGGCTCGAGACTGTTAACAGTTAACGGACAGGAAACGGCTCTGACAGGACACATTCATGTCGAGGCAGTGATGTGAATGTGTGGTAAGTTAGAATAGAGAGAGAGAGTTTTCACTACTATAGACTTTGGTCATAATCAAAGCTTTGTTAACCAATAGGTTTTTATGTGAGGCTGCCTGTAAGTTACAGTGTAACAGACGTTACTAACGGTAACGGTGTCTTTTAAATTCAACATAAGTTATGTGGCGATGATATCTAGTTAACGTTGTATTTAATGTAGTGTAATGACCTGACTCGATCATAAAGGAACAATTGTCCAGACAGAGGATTGAGTTACGAATTGACGGTTTATTAGCAACTTTACACAGGCTACTGTTTGGCCTGAGCTCACGCCAAATAAATGAAAGATACCCCACAAGCCAATCGGGACCTTCTCTTGTGAAGCCCAGACGTCAGAGAGAGAACAAAGGCTGAAGCTTAACTTCCAATGCCCCGCCCCCTCCACGCCACTCCGCCAACCACCAGGATGCCCGGCATCAGAACATCCCAGGCATTCCTGTGATTGGCAGATAGCAGGTTGATTGGCATGTCGGACCCCGCGAACACTGGGAACTGGTAAGTACAACACAACCAGCTACTAGCCGAACACATAACACACAGCTGTCTGTGCGGGTCGCTACAGTAGTTTTACTATCTGTGCCAGGCTATAAATGACACAGATAATATCTAGTTAACGTTGTATTTAATGTAGTTTTACTATCTGTGCCAGGCTATAAATGACACAGATAATATCTAGTTAACGTTGTATTTAATGTCACAGTTTTACTATCATGTAGAGGCTATAAATGACACAGATATTATCTAGTTAAATTTGTATTTTTGTAGTTTTACTATCTGTGCCAGGCTATAAATGACACAGATATATAATATCAAGAGGTGTTTTACTATCTGTGCCAGGCTATAAATGACACAGATAATATCTAGTTAATGTTGTATTTAATGTAGTTTTACTATCTGTGCCAGGCTATAAATGACACAGATAATATCTGTCCAGGAGGGAGGAGAGTTAACCAAGAGGTGTTCTGTATTTAATGACCAAGAGTTTTACTATCTGTGCCAGGCTATAAATGACACAGATAATATCTAGTTAACAAGAGGTGTTTGTATTTAATTGATCACAGCTTTCTGCTGTTGTCCATGTAGAGTTTTTGGTCCAAAAAACATTACATTTGATTACCTGTTGTGTCAGCAAAAATTCCAGGAGGGAAAAAGCAGGACCTTTGTTTATCTTTGTCAAACAGGCTGGACCAAGAGGTGTTCTGTACCTGTCCCAAAGATATGCTTAAAAGGTGTTCTGAATGATGATATGAGATATATATGATATACCAAGAGGTGTTCTGTACCTGTCTGTCCAGGAGGGAGGAGAGTAGAGCAGGACCAAGAGGTGTTCTGTACCTGTCTGTCCAGGAGGGAGGAGAGTAGAGCAGGACCAAGAGGTGTCCTGTACCTGTCTGTCCAGGGAGGGAGGACCAAGAGTAGTAGAGCAGGACCAAGAGGTGTTCTGTACCTGTCTGTCCAGGAGGGAGGAGAGTAGAGCAGGACCAAGAGGTGTTCTGTACCTGTCTGTCCAGGAGGGAGGAGAGTAGAGCAGGACCAAGAGGTGTTCTGTACCTGTCTGTCCAGGAGGGAGAACAAGGCCTGGTGGACCTGGAGAGCAGAGTTCTGACTGAACCTGTCTATCTCTCTCTCTCTCTGTCTCTCTGTCTCTCTGTCTCTCTCTCTCTCTCTGTCTCTCTGTCTCTCTCTCTCTCTCTCTCTCTCTGTCTCTCTGTCTCTCTGTCTCTCTGTCTCTCTGTCTCTCTGTCTCTCTGTCTCTCTGTCTCTCTGTCTCTCTCTCTCTCTCTCTGTCTCTCTGTCTGTCTCTCTCTCTCTCTCTCTCTCTCTCTCTCTCTGTCTCTCTCTCTGTCTCTCTGTCTCTCTCTCTCCAGCGCTCTGCACAGTCAGCTGTGGAGGACAGTGATCAGATCTTTACTGAGCTGATCCGCTCCATTGAGAGAAGGAGCTCTGAGGTGAAGGAGCTGATCAGAGCCCAAGAGAAGGCTCAAGTGAGTCAAGCTGAAGGACTCCTGGAGCAACTGAAGCAGGAGATCGCTGAGCTGAGGAAGAGAAGCACTGAGCTGGAGCAGCTCTCACACACAGAGGATCACATCCATTTCCTCCAGGTAACTGAACTGTCTTGTTACATGTGATATGAAATTAACTTCATGGGAAATGTCTCTCTGTCCGTCCCTCTCTCTCTGTCCGTCCCTCTCTCTCTCTCTGTCTGTCCCTCTCTCTGTTTCTGTCCGTCCCTCTCTCTCTTTCTGTCTGTCCCTCTCTCTCTCTTTCTGTCTGTCCCTCTCTCTCTCTTTCTGTCCGTCTCTCTCTCTCTCTTTCTGTCTGTCCCTCTCTCTCTCTCTCTGTCCGTCCCTCTCTGTCTGTCCGTCCCTCTCTCTCTCTCTCTGTCGGTCTCTCTCTCTCTCTCTGTCCGTCCCTCTCTCTCTCTCTGTCTGTCCCTCTCTCTCTCTGTCTGTCCCTCTCTCTCTCTGTCTGTCCGTCCCTCTCTCTCTTTCTGTCCGTCCCCTCTCTCTGTCTGTCCGTCCCCCTCTCTCTCTTTCTCCGTCCCTCTCTCTCTTTCTGTCCGTCTCTCTCTCTCTGTCCGTCCTCTCTCTCTCTGTCCGTCCCTCTCCTCTCTCTGTCTGTCCCTCTCTCTCTCTCTGTCCGTCCTCTCTCTCTCTGTCCGTCCCTCTCTCTCTCGTCTCTGTCTCTCTCTGTCTGTCCCTCCTGTCTGTCCGTCCCACTCTGTCTCTCTCTCTGTCCGTCCCTCTCTCTCGTCTCTCTGTCTGTCCGTCCCTCTCTGTCTGTCCTCTCTGTCTGTCTGTCCTCTCTCTGTCTCTCCGTCCCTCTCTGTCTCTCTCTCTCTGTCTGTCTCTCTGTCTCTCTCTCTCTCTCTCTCTCTCTCTCTCTCTCTGTCGTCCTCTCTCTCTCTCTGTCCGTCTCTCTCTCTCTCTCTGTCTGTCCCTCTCTCTCTCTCTGTCCCTCTCTCTCTCTGTCTGTCCCTCTCTCTCTGTCTGTCTCTCTCTCTGTCTGTCCCTTTCTCTCTCTGTCTGTCCCCTCTCTCTCTCTCTGTCCTCTCTCTCTCTCTGTCCGTCTCTCTCTCTCTGTCCGTCCCTCTCTCTCTCTCTGTCCGTCCCTCTCTCTCTCTCTCTGTCTCCCTCTCTCTCTCTGTCCGTCCCTCTCTCTCTCTCTGTCCGTCCCTCTCTCTCTCTCTGTCCGTCCCCTCTCTCTCTCTGTCCGTCCCTCTCTCTCTCTCTGTCCGGTCCCTCTCTCTCTCTCTGTCCGTCCCTCTCTCTCTCTCTGTCCGTCCCTCTCTCTCTCTCTGTCCGTCTCTCTCTCTCTGTCCGTCCCTCTCTCTCTCTCTCTGTCCGTCCCTCTCTCTCTCTCTGTCCGTCCCTCTCTCTCTCTCTCTGTCCGCCTCTCTTTCTCTCTCTCTGTCCGTCCCTCTTTCTCTCTCTCTGTCCGTCCCTCTTTCTCTCTCTCTGTCCGTCCCTCTTTCTCTCTCTCTGTCCGTCCCTCTTTCTCTCTGTCTGTCTCTCTCTGTCCGTCCCTCTCTGTCCGTCCCTCTCTTCTGTCCGTCCTCTCTCTGTCCGTCCGTCCCTCTCTCTGTCCGTCCGTCCTCTCTGTCCGTCCCTCTGTCCGTCCTCTCTCTCTGTCCGGTCCCCCTCTCTGTCCTCCTCTCTCTCTGTCCGGTCCCTCTCTCTCTCTCTGTCCGGTCCCCTCTCTCTCTCTCTGTCCGGTCCCCTCTCTCTCTCTCTGTCCGTCCCTCTCTCTGTCCTTCCCCCTCTCTCTCTGTCGTCCGTCCCTCTCTGTCCTTCCCCCTCTCTCTCTCTCTGTCGTCCCTCTCTCTCTCTGTCCATCCCTTTCTCTCTCTCTGTCGTCCCTCTCTCTCTCTCTGTCTCTCTGTCGGTCTCTCCCTCTCTCTGTCCCTGTCTCTCTCCCTCCAGAGGTATCAGTGTCTCTCTCTCTGTCTTTCTCTCTCTGTCATCCCTCTCTCTCTCTCTCTCTCTCTCTCTCTCTCTGTCCTTCCCTCTCTCTCTCTGTCCTTCCATTTACATTTTTACATTTAAGTCATTTAGCAGACGCTCTTATCCAGAGCGACTTACAAATTGGTGAATTCACCTTCTGACATCCAGTGGAACAGCCACTTTACAATAGTGCATCTAAATCATTTAAGGGGGGGGGTGAGAAGGATTACTTATCCTATCCTAGGTATTCCTTGAAGAGGTGGGGTTTCAGGTGTCTCCGGAAGGTGGTGATTGACTCTGCTGTCCTGGCGTCGTGAGGGAGTTTGTTCCACCATTGGGGGGCCAGAGCAGCGAACAGTTTTGACTGGGCTGAGCGGGAACTGTACTTCCTCAGTGGTAGGGAGGCGAGCAGGCCAGAGGTGGATGAACGCAGTGCCCTTGTTTGGGTGTAGGGCCTGATCAGAGCCTGGAGGTACTGCGGTGCCGTTCCCCTCACAGCTCCGTAGGCAAGCACCATGGTCTTGTAGCGGATGCGAGCTTCAACTGGAAGCCAGTGGAGAGAGCGGAGGAGCGGGGTGACGTGAGAGAACTTGGGAAGGTTGAACACCAGACGGGCTGCGGCGTTCTGGATGAGTTGTAGGGGTTTAATGGCACAGGCAGGGAGCCCAGCCAACAGCGAGTTGCAGTAATCCAGACGGGAGATGACAAGTGCCTGGATTAGGACCTGCGCCGCTTCCTGTGTGAGGCAGGGTCGTACTCTGCGGATGTTGTAGAGCATGAACCTACAGGAACGGGCCACCGCCATGATGTTGGTTGAGAACGACAGGGTGTTGTCCAGGATCACGCCAAGGTTCTTAGCGCTCTGGGAGGAGGACACAATGGAGTTGTCAACCGTGATGGCGAGATCATGGAACGGGCAGTCCTTCCCCGGGAGGAAGAGCAGCTCCGTCTTGCCGAGGTTCAGCTTGAGGTGGTGATCCGTCATCCACACTGATATGTCTGCCAGTCATGCAGAGATGCGATTCGCCACCTGGTCATCAGAAGGGGGAAAGGAGAAGATTAATTGTGTGTCGTCTGCATAGCAATGATAGGAGAGACCATGTGAGGTTATGACAGAGCCAAGTGACTTGGTGTATAGCGAGAATAGGAGAGGGCCTAGAACAGAGCCCTGGGGGACACCAGTGGTGAGAGCGCGTGGCGAGGAGACAGATTCTCGCCACGCCACCTGGTAGGAGTGACCTGTCAGGTAGGACACAATCCAAGCGTGGGCCGCGCCGGAGATGCCCAACTCGGAGAGGGTGGAGAGGAGGATCTGATGGTTCACAGTATCGAAGGCAGCCGATAGGTCTAGAAGGATGAGAGCAGAGGAGAGAGAGTTAGCTTTAGCAGTGCGGAGCGGAGCGCCTCCGTGATACAGAGAAGAGCAGTCTCAGTTGAATGACTAGTCTTGAAACCTGACTGATTTGGATCAAGAAGGTCATTCTGAGAGAGATAGCGGGAGAGCTGGCCAAGGACGGCACGTTCAAGAGTTTTGGAGAGAAAAGAAAGGGATACTGGTTTGTAGTTGTTGACATCGGAGGGATCGAGTGTAGGTTTTTTCAGAAGGGGTGCAACTCTCGCTCTCTTGAAGACGGAAGGGACGTAGCCAGCGGTCAGGGATGAGTTGATGAGCGAGGTGAGGTAAGGGAGAAGGTCTCCGGAAATGGTCTGGAGAAGAGAGGAGGGGATAGGGTCAAGCGGGCAGGTTGTTGGGCGGCCGGCCGTCACAAGAAGCGAGATTTCATCTGGAGAGAGAGGGGAGAAAGAGGTCAGAGCACAGGGTAGGGCAGTGTGAGCAGAACCAGCGGTGTCGTTTGACTTAGAAAACGAGGATCGGATGTCGTCGACCTTCTTTTCAAAATGGTTGACGAAGTCATCTGCAGAGAGGGAGGAGGGGGGGGAGGACGATTCAGGAGGGAGGAGAAGGTGGCAAAGAGCTTCCTAGGGTTAGAGGCAGATGCTTGGAATTTAGAGTGGTAGAAAGTGGCTTTAGCAGCAGAGACAGAGAAGGAAAATGTAGAGAGGAGGGAGTGAAAGGATGCCAGGTCCGCAGGGAGGCGAGTTTTCCTCCATTTCCGCTCGGCTGCCCGGAGCTCTGTTCTGTGAGCTCGCAATGAGTCGTCGAGCCACGGAGCGGGAGGGGAGGACCGAGCCGGCCTGGAGGATAGGGGACATAGAGAGTCAAAGGATGCAGAAAGGGAAGAGAGGAGGGTTGAGGAGGCAGAATCAGGAGATAGGTTGGAGAAGGTATGAGCAGAGGGAAGAGATGATAGGATGGAAGAGGAGAGAGTAGCGGGGGAGAGAGAGCGAAGGTTGGGACGGCGCGATACCATCTGAGTAGGGGCAGTGTGGGAAGTGTTGGATGAGAGCGAGAGGGAAAAGGATACAAGGTAGTGGTCGGAGACTTGGAGGGGAGTTGCAATGAGGTTAGTGGAAGAACAGCATCTAGTAAAGATGAGGTCGAGCGTATTGCCTGCCTTGTGAGTAGGGGGGGAAGGTGAGAGGGTGAGGTCAAAAGAGGAGAGGAGTGGAAAGAAGGAGGCAGAGAGGAATGAGTCAAAGGTAGACGTGGGGAGGTTAAAGTCGCCCAGGACTGTGAGAGGTGAGCCGTCCTCAGGAAAGGAGCTTATCAAGGCATCAAGCTCATTGATGAACTCTCCGAGGGAACCTGGAGGGCGATAAATGATAAGGATGTTAAGCTTGAAAGGGCTGGTAACTGTGACAGCATGGAATTCAAAGGAGGCGATAGACAGATGGAGAAAGAGAGAATGACCACTTGGGAGAGATGAGGATCCCGGTGCCACCACCCCGCTGACCAGAAGCTCTCGGGGTGTGCGAGAACACGTGGGCGGACGAAGAGAGAGCAGTAGGAGTAGCAGTGTTATCTGTGGTGATCCATGTTTCCGTCAGTGCCAAGAAGTCGAGGGACTGGAGGGAGGCATAGGCTGAGGTGAACTCTGCCTTGTTGGCCGCAGATCGGCAGTTCCAGAGGCTACCGGAGACCTGGAACTCCACGTGGGTCGTGCGCGCTGGGACCACCAGATTAGGGTGGCCGCGGCCACGCGGTGTGGAGCGTTTGTATGGTCTGTGCAGAGAGGAGAGAACAGGGATAGATAGACACATAGTTGACAGGCTACAGAAGAGGCTACGCTAATGCAAAGGAGATTGGAATGACAAGTGGACTACACGTCTCGAATGTTCAGAAAGTTAAGCTTACGTAGCAAGAAACTTATTGACTAAAATGATTGAAATGATACAGTACTGCTGGAGTAGGCTAGCTGGCAGTGGCTGCGATGTTGACACTACACTAATCAAGTCGTTCTGTCGAGTGTAATAGTTTCTACAGTGCTGCTATTTGGGGCTAGCTAGCTAGCTAGCAGTGTTGATTGCGTTACGTTACGTTAAAAGAACGACAATAGCTGGCTAGCTAACCTAGAAAATCGCTCTAGACTACACAATTGTCTTAGACGTTAGCTAGTTGCTTAGCTAGCTGCTGGGCAGATAGCAGTGTAGACTACGTTAGCACGACGAAATACGATAATTACGCAATTATCTTTGATACAAAGACGGCTATGTAGCTAGCTAAGAAGAAATAGCTAAGATTAGACAAATCAAACCGTTGTACTATAATGAAATGTAATGAAAATGTAATGAAAGGTTATACTACCTGCGGACCGAAGTGTAGATGCGACCGCTCGCTCCAACCCGGAACCTCTCTCTCTCTCTCTCTGTCATCCCTCTCTCCCTCTCTCTGTCCCTGTCTCTCTCTCTCTCCAGAGTTATCAGTCTCTCTCTCTCCAGAGGTATCAGTCTCTCTCTCTCTCTCTCTCTCTCTCTCTCTCTCTCTCTCTCTCTCTCTCTCTCTCCAGAGGTATCAGTGTCTCTCTCTCTCTCTCTCTCTCTCTCTCCAGAGTTATCAGTCTCTCTCTCTCTCTCCAGAGGTCTCTCTCTCTCTCTCCAGAGGTCTCTCTCTCTCTCCAGAGGTCTCTCTCTCTCTCCAGAGGTATCAGTCTCTCTCTCTCTCTCCAGAGGTATCTCTCTCTCTCTCCAGAGGTATCTCTCTCTCTCTCCAGAGGTATCAGTCTCTCTCTCCAGAGGTATCAGTCTCTCTCTCTCTCTCCAGAGGTATCAGTCTCTCTCTCTCTCTCTCTCCAGAGGTATCAGTCTCTCTCTCTCTCTCTCTCTCTCTCTCTCCAGAGGTATCAGTCTCTCTCTCTCTCCAGAGGTATCAGTCTCTCTCTCTCTCTCTCTCTCTCTCTCTCTCTCTCCAGAGGTATCAGTCTCTCTCTCTCTCTCTCTCCAGAGGTATCAGTCTCTCTCTCCAGAGGTATCTCTCTCTCTCTCTCTCTCTCTCTCTCCAGAGGTATCAGTCTCTCTCTCTCTCTCTCTCCAGAGGTATCAGTCTCTCTCTCTCTCTCTCTCTCTCTCTCTCTCTCTCTCTCTCCAGAGGTATCAGTCTCTCTCTCTCCAGAGGTATCAGTCTCTCTCAATTCAATTCAATTCAATTCAAGGGGCTTTATTGGCATGGGAAACATATGTTAACATTGCCAAAGCAAGTAAGGTATATAATATATAAAGTGAAATAAACAATAAAAATTAACAGTAGACATCACACATACAGAAGTTTCAAAACAATAAAGACATTACAAATGTCATATTATATATATATACAGTGTTTTTACAATGTGCAAATGGTAAAGGACACAAGATAAAATAAATAAGCATAGATATGTGTTGTATTTACAATGGTGCGTGTTCTTCACTGGTTGCCCTTTTCTCGTGGCAACAGGTCACAAATCTTGCTGCTCTGATGGCACACTGTGGAATTTCACCCAGTAGATATGGGAGTTTTTCAAAATTGGATTTGTTTTCGAATTCTTTGTGGATCTGTGTAATCTGAGGGAAATATGTCTCTCTAATATGGTCATACATTGGGCAGGAGGTTAGGAAGTGCAGCTCAGTTTCCACCTCATTTTGTGGGCAGTGAGCACATAGCCTGTCTTCCCTTGAGAGCCATGTCTGCCTACGGCGGCCTTTCTCAATAGCAAGGCTATGCTCGCTGAGTCTGTACATAGTCAAAGCTTTCCTTAATTTTGGGTCAGTCACAGTGGTCAGGTATTCTGCCGCTGTGTACTCTCTGTGTAGGGCCAAATAGCATTCTAGTTTGCTCTGTTTTTTTGTTAATTCTTTCCAATGTGTCAAGTAATTATCTTTTTGTTTTCTCATGATTTGGTTGGGTCTAATTGTGCTGCTGTCATTTGGCTCTGTAGGGTGTGTTTGTGAACAGAGCCCCAGGACCAGCTTGCTTAGGGGACTCTTCTCCAGGTTCATCTCTCTGTAGGTGATGGCTTTGTTGTGGAAGGTTTGGGAATCGCTTCCTTTTAGGTGGTTATAGAATTTAACTGCTCTTTTCTGGATTTTGATAATTAGTGGGTATCGGCCTAATTCTGCTCTGCATGCATTATTTGGTGTTCTACGTTGTACACTGAGGATATTTTTGCAGAATTCTGCGTGCAGAGTCTCAATTTGGTGTTTGTCCCATTTTGTGAAGTCTTGGTTGGTGAGCGGACCCCAGACCTCACAACCATAAAGGGCAATGGGCTCTATGACTGATTCAAGTATTTTTAGCCAAATCCTAATTGGTATGTTGAAATTTATGTTTCTTTTGATGGCATAGAATGCCCTTCTTGCCTTGTCTCTCAGATCGTTCACAGCTTTGTGGAAGTTACCTGTGGCGCTGATGTTTAGGCCAAGGTATGTATAGTTTTTTGTGTGCTCTAGGGCAACAGTGTCTAGATGGAATTTGTATTTGTGGTCCTGGCGACTGGACCTTTTTTGGAACACCATTATTTTGGTCTTACTGAGATTTACTGTCAGGGCCCAGGTCTGACAGAATCTGTGCATAAGATCTAGGTGCTGCTGTAGGCCCTCCTTGGTTGGTGACAGAAGCACCAGATCATCAGCAAACAGCAGACATTTGACTTCAGATTCTAGTAGGGTGAGGCCGGGTGCTGCAGACTTTTCTAGTGCCCGCGCCAGTTCGTTGATATATATGTTGAAGAGGGTGGGGCTTAAGCTGCATCCCTGTCTAACCCCACGACCCTGTGTGAAGAAATGTGTGTGTTTTTTGCCAATTTTAACCGCACACTTGTTGTTTGTGTACATGGATTTTATGATGTCGTATGTTTTACCCCCAACACCACTTTCCATCAGTTTGTATAGCAGACCCTCATGCCAAATTGAGTCGAAGGCTTTTTTGAAATCAACAAAGCATGAGAAGACTTTGCCTTTGTTTTGGTTTGTTTGGTTGTCAATTAGGGTGTGCAGGGTGAATACATGGTCTGTTGTACGGTAATTTGGTAAAAAGCCAATTTGACATTTGCTCAGTACATTGTTTTCATTGAGGAAGTGTACGAGTCTGCTGTTAATGATAATGCAGAGGATTTTCCCAAGGTTACTGTTGACGCATATTCCACGGTAGTTATTGGGGTCAAATTTGTCTCCATTTTTGTGGATTGGGGTGATCAGTCCTTGGTTCCAAATATTGGGGAAGATGCCAGAGCTAAGGATGATGTTAAAGAGTTTTAGTATAGCCAATTGGAATTTATTGTCTGTATATTTGATCATTTCATTGAGGATACCATCAACACCACAGGCCTTTTTGGGTTTGAGGGTTTTTATTTTGTCCTGTAACTCATTCAATGTTATTGGAGAATCCAGTGGGTTCTGGTAGTCTTTAATAGTTGATTCTAAGATCTGTATTTGATCATGTATATGTTTTTGCTCTTTATTCTTTGTTATAGAGCCAAAAAGATTGGAGAAGTGGTTTACCCATACATCTCCATTTTGGATAGATAATTCTTCGTGTTGTTGTTTGTTTAGTGTTTTCCAATTTTCCCAGAAGTGGTTAGAGTCTATGGATTCTTCAATGACATTGAGCTGATTTCTGACATGCTGTTCCTTCTTTTTCCGTAGTGTATTTCTGTATTGTTTTAGTGATTCACCATAGTGAAGGCGTAGACTCAGGTTTTCCGGGTCTCTATGTTTTTGGTTGGACAGGTTTCTCAATTTCTTTCTTAGAATTTTGCATTCTTCATCAAACCATTTGTCATTGTTCTTAATTTTCTTCGGTTTTCTATTTGAGATTTTTAGATTTGATAGGGAAGCTGAGAGGTCAAATATACTGTTAAGATTTTCTACTGCCAAGTTTACACCTTCACTATTACAGTGGAACGTTTTACCCAGGAAATTGTCTAAAAGGGATTGAATTTGTTGTTGCCTAATTGTTTTTTGGTAGGTTTCCAAACTGCATTCCTTCCATCTATAGCATTTCTTAATGTTACTCAGTTCCTTTGGCTTTGATGCCTCATGATTGAGTATTGCTCTGTTTAGGTAGACTGTGATTTTGCTGTGGTCTGATAGGGGTGTCAGTGGGCTGACTGTGAACGCTCTGAGAGACTCTGGGTTGAGGTCAGTGATAAAGTAGTCTACAGTACTACTGCCAAGAGATGAGCTATAGGTGTACCTACCATAGGAGTCCCCTCGAAGCCTACCATTGACTATGTACATACCCAGCGTGCGACAGAGCTGCAGGAGTTGTGACCCGTTTTTGTTCGTTATGTTGTCATAGTTGTGCCTAGGGGGGCACACGGTGGAGGGAATGCTGTCACCTCCAGGCAGGTGTTTGTCCCCCTGTGTGCTGAGGGTGTCAGGTTCTTGTCCGGTTCTGGCATTTAGGTCACCACAGACTAGTACATGTCCCTGGGCCTGGAAATGATTGATTTCCCCCTCCAGGATGGAGAAGCTGTCTTCATTAAAATATGGGGATTCTAGTGGGGGATATAGGTAGCACACAGGAGGACATTTTTCTCTGTTAGGATAATTTCCTTTTGAATTTCTAGCCAAATGTAGAATGTTCCTGTTTTGATTAATTTAATGGAGTGAGTTAGGTCTGCTCTATACCAAATTAGCATACCCCCTGAGTCCCTTCCCTGTTTCACACCTGGTAGTTTGGTGGATGGGACTACCAGCTCTCTGTAACCTAGAGGGCATCCAGTGGGTCTGTCTCCTCTATACCAGGTTTCTTGCAGGATGACAATGTCTGTATTACCGATTTCTTTGGTGAAGTCCGGGTTTCTGCTCTTCAGGCCAAAGGCAGATGACCTCAGGCCTTGGATATTCCAGGATGAAATAGTAAAGGCTTTTTGTTCCATAGAGTGTCCAATGTTGTTGGTCGTGGTTTGGCCTCAGGCCAGTAAGTGTGAGCAGAGCCTGCTGAGCATCTGGTACATGCCATTGGCTTGGGCGAGTGTGAGAGTGGGGGTTGGGACTGTTTGCCCGCTCACTACCTGGGCGTATGTGTGGCTTCCATGTTGAGGCCCTCTTTGCGGGGGTGGGGTGCATGGGGTGGGCAGGAGTGGCATAGGTCTGATCTGAGGGGGCCTAAATGGGGTGTGGGCATGATTGACGTGGGGGGGTGTTGATTGGTTGGGGTAGGGGTGTGGATGTGTCTGGGTGTGCGGTGGTCTGGATGTAATTCCTCTTGGCGTGGGTCCTCTATGTGTAGGTCCAGGGGGGTCCTGCAGGTCTGGAAGGGTGTCTCGCTGGTCTGGGTGGGGTGTCTATTGATCTGTTGCTCCTGTGTGAAGTGTTGGGGATACGTTTGAGAGCGATGTCCTTTAGAGTTCGGGCAAAGATGGGCACTGCTGCCTTGTAGAGGTGGACCTGGTCATAGAGGCTGTTCAAGTCCAGGGTGGAGTGGTGGGCCAGGAAAACGTTTGGTTTTGAGGCACAGTCACGGGAAATACTTGCGTTTACCCGCTGTATTGTGGCAGGGTGGAAGTCTTTTCGTGGTAGCAGGGTGGAGATAACCACTTGTGCGTTGGGGAAAGTAGAAGAAGCCTTTTCAATCACTCCCTTCAGTGCTGTGGCCACTCTTTCCTGCTGGGCCCTCAGGTCGTTTGTGCCTGTGTGTATTATTATGTGGCTAGGTGAGCCTAGTTTGGCCTCAGACAGAAGGTCTATGGCGCTCTGGGTGTTTGGACACCAGAGTTTAGACACACTGTGTTTGGGAAAAAGTTTTTTTTTCTTCTATACATTTCCCATTTGAGTCCATAAGTAGTACAATCTGTGTCTTGTGTTTGTCCTCAGTGGGTGTGGGGGTTGTCAGAAGGGCTATCAGGGTGGCTGACAGGGGGGGTGCTCAGAGGGGGTGAGAGCCGCTGGGCTTGGGGTTCTTCATTTGTCTGTTCTGCTGTGATGTCGAGATTTTTGTTGGGTGATGAGGTGGGCTGTTCTTCTGGCTTCTCTGTGGGGGTGGCCACCTCTCTAGTGGGTTGTTCTCTGTCACACGCCATCCCCCTCAACCTCTCCTCCATCCCCCTCAACCTTTCCTCCATCCCCCTCACCTTCTCCTCCATCCCCCTCAACCTCTCCTCCACCAGCAGTCTGATACTCTCTTCTAGTTGCCTGTTCTGCTCCTCTTTCTCCTGTTGAATTTGTCTCACCACTGTCCAAAGTGCAGATATGTCTCTGTCCACCTCCAGCTCTCCTGGTCTGGTTAAGGGGCTGTTGTTGTGCTGGGCTGTTGTCTGGGTCTGTGCTGACTGAAGTGTGATCACCTGCTGTTCCAGCTCCACCTGCCTTATCTCCAGCTGGGTGAATTTGTCTTTCATTTCAATGAGGGAGTGGTAATCTGTGCTGGGAGGTTGACTCTCCGCTGGGGGTTGCTCGTCTGTGGGGTTACATAGTGAAGAGGTCTGGTCTGACCCACTCGGTGTGGGGGTGGGTATCTTTATCAAGGGAGAGCTTCTCCTGCTGGGCTAATTCTTTGATTAGGTGAAAGTCCAGCTGAAACTGTTTGGTGTTACTCTGTACAATTACTGTTCCGGACTTATAGATATTTATATTGCTTGACTCAGAATCCTCGTTATCAAGTATTCTGAGTTTCCACCCCTCGTTAACCCCCCCTCTCTTAACAAAGGGGTAGTGTGCTAATATAGCACTGTGCCATGCCAGGGGATGGTTTGTCTCTCTCTCTCTCTCTCTCCAGAGGTATCAGTCTCTCTCTCTCTCTCCAGAGGTATCAGTCTCTCTCTCTCTCTCTCTCTCTCTCCAGAGGTATCAGTCTCTCTCCAGTATCAGTGTATCTTCAGACTTACCCAGCATCGTTGTCCGTCCTCTTCAGTACTTTGGAGATGTGAGTCAGACTGTGTCTGAACTGAGAGAGAAACTAGAAGACTTCCTTAAAGGAGAATGGACCAAGATCTCCACTACAGGTGTGTTGAAAACAATAAGAACATCAACTTTAGACATTTGAAAGTTCCCTACTAGTCATATACATGTGGAATATGGTCTGATGATAACATTCCCTCTCTCTGTCAATGTGTTTGTGTGTCTGTAGTGAATATAGTGGATGTTGTACTGCCTCCAGAGCCCAAGACCAGAGAACAGTTGTTACAATGTGAGTCTCTTTATTGTGAAGTAACTAACAGTCTCTTTTCACTGACACTCCTAACAATCCCTCTAGAAATATATAGCAATAGTAGATCTAATCAAAGACTGGGTCTCTATCTGACTCCTCATATTTCTCTGATTTGATCTCTGCTGTGCTCTAATCAAAGACAGGGGAGATACAGTATCTGACTTAACTTATTGTTCTGACTCCCCTCGTTGGTCTCTGCTCTTCTCCCAGATTCCTGTCAGCTCACACTGGACCCAAACACAGCACACACACGCCTCTCTCTGTCTAAAGGGAACAGAAAGGTGACCGGTACAGACCAAGTCCAACCATATCCTGACCATCCAGACAGATTCACCTACTACTGGCAGGTTCTGTGTAGAGAGGGTCTGTCTGGACGCTGTTACTGGGAGGTGGAGAGGACTGGTGGTGTTGTTACAGCAGTCTCATATAAAGACATCAGCAGAACAGGGAGAGGTAATGATGGTGGATTTGGATACAATAACAAGTCCTGGAGTTTAAAGTGCTCTAGTGATGGTTATTGTTTCAGACACAATCATGTTGTGACTAAAGTATCAGGCCCTCAGTCCTCCAGAGTAGGAGTGTACCTGGATCACAAGGCAGGTACTCTGTCCTTCTACAGTGTCTCTGACACAATGACCCTCCTCCACAGAGTCCAGACCACATTCACTCAGCCCCTCTATCCTGGGTTTTGGTTCCAACTAAATGGTACTGCTGAGCTGGTTAAACTGTAAACTGATTTGTTATTAATTAAAATTCAATCCAATGTTTTAATCTTGTACATTTCCATGAATCATGATGTCTGGTGTTGATGTATATTGGTTGTCATTCAGAACCATTGATATGTTTTCTCAGTTGGTTCTCTGTCTCTATGTAATTCTCCTCAGTATCATTGATCAGCTTGTTGGCTCGGTCCTAATTGATGTGTTCTCTGTCACCTGGAGCTGCATGGAAAATGGTCCAGGAACTAAAGGACAATTCAGGACTAGTCAGCCCACTACAAGCTGGTATCACTTCCTTTCTACTAAACTATATGGTCTGGTTTCCCAGACACAGATGAATCCTAGTCCTGGACTAAACAGTATGTTCAATGTAGATGTCCAGGAAACCGGCCCTAAATGTGTCATCTTTCATCCTCCCATACTGCTCGGTCCAGCAACATTAAACCTGTCCAGCAGGTGGTGCTGTTGACCAAACAATAAAACCAGCAGATATCTTGACTTGCCACTCAGTATATCAGTAATGTTCAGAATAGTACTTTAATATCATTGGAGATTGATGGTCTTTTTAATCCACTATCCAGAGTCAGGAACAGATGAAGTTAGGTCTGCTACTGTTCAGTGATTAAATATGATTTATGGTGATGGGAAATAATAAAAAACACTCAACTTCATCTAGTAATAGTTTTCCTTTATTTATTCCAAGGTGTGTCTTTAACTTGTAAATGTATTGTGTGGAGGTGAGCTAGTGGTGTGGCTGATAGAATAGAATGAGGAGGGGAGGAAGAGGGGAGGAGTGTAGGGCTGTTCAAGAAACCAGATGAGGAAGAGGAAGATGTTCAGGGGAATTACTGTCTCTGTTCCAAATGGTTCCCTATTCCCTACGTAGTGCACTACGGTGCTTCTGACCAGGTCTAAAGCAGTGTTCCAGTCTCCAGCAGGGGGCAGTAAAACCTTTATGGACCTGAAAGGAACTGCAGTGTGCTCCAGTCTCCAGCTGGGGTCATAAACCTCTATGGACCTGGAAGTGAAGTGGGTAAAATTCTAAATGGTGAATTTACATTGATGTTTCATACTGGACTTGAATCATATCTAGGCGCCAAACTGTACCTGAAAATGAACTGAATACTGGAGGGACTAACTGAACTAAAATAATTATGTTGCTAAATGTTTTGCTACAGTGTTCTGTAACATAACACCCTGGATTCAAATACTTTTTAAATCTTTCCAACACTTTGAGCATTTCCATTGTAGTCCAGGTGGGCGGGGTTTTTTGTGCTTTTAGGACAGTATTGTATTGATAGTCCATACCATCCTACTAAGAATCAGTACCTGTATTGATAGTCCATACTGTTCTTTACTATGGTTCTACATACAGTATATTGATGTGTTGATGAGCAGGGGGCAGTAAAACCCTATGGACCTGAAAGGGACCAGTGTGCTCAGTCTCCAGCAGGGGGCAGTAAAACCCTATGGACCTGAAAGAGACTGCAGTGTGCTCCAGTCTCCAGCAGGGGGCAGTAAAACCCTATGGACCTGAAAGGGACTGCAGTGTGCTCCAGTCTCCAGCAGGGGGCAGTAAAACCCAATGGACCTGAAAGGGACTGCAGTGTGCTCCAGTCTCCAGCAGGGGGCAGTAATCCCTATGGACCTGAAAGGGACTGCAGTGTGCTCCAGTCTCCAGCAGGGGGCAGTAAAACCCAATGGACCTGAAAGGGACTGCAGTGTGCTCCAGTCTCCAGCAGGGGGCAGTAAAACCCTATGGACCTGAAAGGGGCTGCAGTGTGCTCCAGTCTCCAGCAGGGGTCAGTAATTCATATCGACCTGAAAGGGGCTGCAGTGTGCGCCAGTGTCCAGCAGGGGGCAGTAAAACCCTATGGACTAAATGTTTTGCTACAGATCTCAATGAATACAATATTTTAAATAGTATTTGAACACATCTGTTACCACATGCAATAAGCCTGTTTCCTTGTATGATCTTTGTTTGTACTTTTAGGACTTTTCTATTGGTTCCATTACAACTAACTCATTCAACCACTGCTTATTAAGTTTTCAAAATTATTTTGAAACATGTCTGTTTCCACGTGCAATCAGCCTGTAACGTCTTGTATGATCTCATCAGGTAAAGGTGTGTCAAATGGAAGGGCAAGTCTCACCACTGAGAGGAAAACATCACTGGTCCACCTCTGCATCAGGTCAGCTATGTTGATCAGTACTGTCCCAGGGATGCTGGGAGCAGAGATGAACTCCCCTGACCTGGTATCATCTATGGAGTTGTCATTTTAATATCAGTTTAAGCCCATTACTGCTATAACACATAAACCATGATAATAGAATGAAATGGATCCAGGTTCCATTTATTCTACATCAGATTTACTGCCTGTGGAACACTTCTCCATCGTGTCTGAAATCAAGATGACTGCAGGTCTGAATCCCAAACTAATGGGGGGAAATGGATCCATCTAATAACATGGTTTTTAGAGATATGGAGAAAAACATCACAAACTGTACTATTGGGGTGAACAAATACCATTAACATACATACAAGGCATTCAGAAACATTTAGTTACGTTACAGCCTCATTCTACAATGGATTAAATAAATCATGTTCCTATTCAATCCACACACCATACCCCATAATGACATCACAATACTCCATAATGACCTCACAATACTCCATAATGACATCACAAGGTCTCATAATGACATCACAATACTCCATAATGACATCACAATACTCCATAATGACATCACAATGTCTCATAATGACATCACAATACTCCAGAATGACATCACAATACTCCATAGTGACCTCACAATACTCCATAATGACATTTCATAATGACATCACAATTCCATAATGACCTCACAATACTCCATAATGACATCACAATACTTCATAAACAAAGCGAAAAGATGTTTATTTTTTATTTTTTGCAAATTATTAACCGAAGTACCTTATATAAGTATTCAGACCCTTTGAGACGTGAGATTGAGCTCCGGTGCATCCTGTTTCCATTGATCATCCTTGAGATGTTTCTACAACGGGGTTGGAGTCCACCTGTGGTAAATTCCATTGATAGGACATGATTTGGAAAAGCACACACCTGTCTGTATAAGGTCCCACAGTTGACAGGTCATGTCAGAGCAAAATACCTCCAGGACCAAGGCCCTTCTCCCCCCATTGCTCAGTTTGGCCAGACGCCCAGCTCTTGGAAGGCCCTTCTCCCCCCATTCAGAAACATGAAGGAAATGGATCCATCTAATAAGATGGTGTTTAGAGGTATGAACCTTTCTATTGGGGTGAACCATCCCCTTAACATACAGTACCAGTCAAAAGTTTGGACACACCTACTCATTCAAGGGTTTTTCTTTATTTTTACTATTTTCTACATTGTAGAATAATAGTGAAGACATCAAAACTATGAAATAACACACATGGAATCATGTAGTAACCAACAACGTGTTCAACAAATCAAGTGGAGGCCCGGTCATCTGATGCAGCCCTGCATCACTCTCCTTGGTCAAATAGCCCTTGCACAGCCTGGAGGGGTGTTGGGTCATTGTCCCGTTGAAAAACAAATGATAGTCCCACTAAGCACAAACCAGATGGGATGGCGTATCACTGCAGAATGCTGTGGTAGCCATGCTGGTTAAGTGTGACTATCATGGTGGTGCCCCCGGCAAAGCACCATCACACCTCCTCCTCCATGCTTCACGGTGGAAAATACACATGCAGAGATCATCTGTTCACCTACTCTGCTTCTCACAAAGACACAGCGGTTAGAACCAGAAGTCTTAAATCTGGACTCTAAGGACATTTCCACCGGTCTAATGGCCATTAGTCGTGTTTCCTTGCCCAAGCAAGTCAGGGGGCAGTGATCCCTATGGACCTGAAAGGGGCTGCAGTGTGCTCCAGTCTCCAGCAGGGGGCAGTAAACCCCTATGGACCTGAAAGGGGAAGTGAGGCGTTAAGTGTGATGCTATTGAACATTGCATCACTTAACCAGCATTCTGCAGCGATACACCATCCCATCTGGTTTGGGACTATCATTTGTTCTCACCTGATTGTCTATGAGGTGTACCAGGTGTGTCCCAACTTTTGACTGGTCCTGTAGTTTCTGTAGTGCAGAAAGTATGATGCTGTCCTAGTTCTGCTCTGTGTTCTGCTCCAAGGAAAGACTCATCTCTGGACACTCTCACATACCCTGTTACCTGCTGCACTGGTCCCCGCCTGCTCTGGTCTGTCTCTCCCAGTCTGGTACAGGTGTCCTCTCCTGCTCTGGTCTGTCCCTCCCAGTCTGGTACAGGTGTCCTCTCCTGCTCTGGTCTGTCTCTCCCAGTCTGGTACAGGTGTCCTCTCCTGCTCTGGTCTGTCTCTCCCAGTCTGGTACAGGTGTCCTCTCCTGCTCTGGTCTGTCTCTCCCAGTCTGGTACAGGTGTCCTCTCCTGCTCTGGTCTGTCTCTCCCAGTCTGGTACAGGTGTCCCCACCTGCTCTGGTCTGTCTCTCCCAGTCTGGTACAGGTGCCCTCGCCACTCTCTCTCTCGCCGTAGCTTTGCTCTCCTACATCACACATTTATGACTTGTTGACCGATCTGCTGTTGGACTATTTGATTAGTGATTGTTACTATGTTTGTATTATTATTTAGGATTGTTTTTAGCTCATTTAATGAGGGTTCAGCGTTGTGTTGGCTACATGTCTTAGATTGCTTAGTTCTGTGTTTCTCTCAGATCAAAGATGAGGCAATAAAGGATCATGTTGCTGCTGTTCAAAGGAGAAACTACACGCCTGCTCTGTCAATGAGGAAACATATGAATGTTTCTCCCTCGAGTTTTGGGAGAAACTACACTCTTGCTCTGTCAATGAGGAAACATATAAATGTTTCTCCCTCGAGTTTTTGCTCCATAAATGCACGTGAGAGAAATTTCTCCCAAACAACATGGGAGAAATGGGACTTGCTCTGACATGTCAGGACTGTTTTCTTGGAAACCGTGTCCCTGGACTTTCCTCATCTCCTAAATGTTTCGTTAAAGATTCTGGTGACGATGGATTTTTGTGGACAAACCCTCCATCTAGACCGATGCCATTATCTAGCTGCTTCTACTGTCTGGAAATGTGCAGTCTGACCCAGGTCCTGACATCCTGTCCAATGAAGTAGTCAGAGCGGCCTGAAGTTTCTGCATGTGAATGTAATAAGTCTGCTGATGTAGTATGATTATGTGGATATATGGATAAAACCTGTCCCTGATGTATTTATGCTTTCTGAAACCTGGCTCAAAAATATATTCCAATGGTTATAATGTTTTAGGTGCAGATGGTCAAAATTCTGGTGGTGTTGCTGTTTACGCAAAACACAAGATCTCAGCGTGTCTGACTTCTACTCAACCTCAGCAAGTTGAATATCTGGGGTTGAACCCCTTGGTTCCATCTAGACATCTGCTCCATGGTTTATCTTGTTGTTATAGACCATCTGCTCCTGTTTAAAATGTGTATCAGTCTGACCTATTTAAATATGGTTGTATCTTGTTGTTACAGACCATCTGTCCTGTTTAAATATGGTTGTATCTTGTTGTTATAGACCATCTGCTCCTGTTTAAATTATCTTGTTGTTACAGACCATCTGCTCCTGTTTAAATATGGTTGTATCTTGTTTCTGCTCCTGTTTAAATATGGTTGTATCTTGTTGTTATAGACCATCTGCTCCTGTTTAAATATGGTTGTATCTTGTTGTTAAAGACCATCTGCTCCTGTTTAAATATGGTTGTATCTTGTTGTTATAGACCATCTGCTCCTGTTTAAATATGGTTGTATGATTGACCATCTGCTCCTGTTTAAATATGGTTGATAAAATCTGCTCCTGTTTAAATATGGTTTATGTTGTTCTGAAACCTCTGCTACAAAAATATGGTTGTATCTTGGCAGACCATGGTTTAAAATGTTATTTGTTGTTATACATTTACATTTGGTCAATCTTATCCAGGGTGACTTACAAATTGGTGAATTCACCTTCTGACATCCAGTGGAACAGCCACTTTACAATAGTGCATCTAAATCATTTAAGGGGGGTGAGAAGGATTCTCCTATCCTAGGTATTCCTTGAAGAGGTGGGGTTTCAGGTGTCTCCGGAAGGTGGTGATTGAATATCTGGGAGTTTGTTCCACCATTGGGGGCCAGAGCAGCGAACAGTTTTGACTGGGCTGAGCGGGAACTGTTCCTCAATTTAAATATGGTGGATATCTTGGGTTAGGGCCTGATCAGACCATCTGCGTTCCTGTTTAAGCACCATGGTCTTGTAGCTTGATTGTTATACTGGAACCATCTGCTCCTGTTTAAATATGGTTGTATCTTGTTGTTATAGACCATCTGCTCCTGTTTAAATATGGTTGTATCTTGTTGTTACAGACCATCTGCTCCTGTTTAAATATGGTTGTATCTTGTTGTTATAGACCATCTGCTCCTGTTTAAATATGGTTGTATCTTGTTGTTAGACCATCTGCTCCTGTTTAAATATGGTTGTATCTTGTTGTTACAGACCATCTGCTCCTGTTTAAATATGGTTGTATCTTGTTGTTATAGACCATCTGCTCCTGTTTAAATATGGTTGTATCTTGTTGTTATAGACCATCTGCTCCTGTTTAAATATGGTTGTATCTTGTTGTTATAGACCATCTGCTCCTGTTTAAATATGGTTGTATCTTGTTGTTATTGACCATCTGCTCCTGTTTAAATATGGTTGTATCTTGTTGTTATAGACCATCTGCTCCTGTTTAAATATGGTTGTATCTTGTTGTTATAGACCATCTGCTCCTGTTTAAATATGGTTGTATCTTGTTGTTACAGACCATCTGCTCCTGTTGGCTCTCTGGATTGTATTTTCATATTATCACAGCATGTCAACTCTGAGTTTGTCCTGATAGATGATCTGAATCAGGACTGGTTAACATCTAGCTCTGATCAACTCTCAATTCTATCCAATACCCAGAATCTCACTCAGATTGTCAACAGTGTAACGAGGTTGAATATAAAGTTTCCTCTGAAATCCTCTTTGATTGATTTGATCTGAACCAAAACTGCTCATCGTTTTAATGCTTCTGGTATTTGATCACTGTGCTATTGCCTGTGTGAGAGATGGTCAAATTCCTAAACATCCTCCACATGTCATTACGAAAAGAAACCAGAAGCTGTTTGATACTCCAGGTTTTTTACATGATGTATCCAGAATTAAATGGAATAGAATGGAATTAATCCCTGATGTTGAATTAGCCTTTTCTTACTTCCACAATGCTTTCCAGGATGTACGCAATAGGCCCCTTTAAATAAATTCAGGATGAAGGGCAGAGAGAATCCCTGGTTTACTGAGGAACGTACTAAAATCACAAGGGAACTAAATGCTATGTGGGATAAAGCAAGAGGGTCTGGTTCAGCAGATGATTGGACGTCTGAAATATGGGTGTGGCTTTGATCTGAAAAGTGAAAGCAGACCACTACCTGAAATCTACTTCAGATCATTTAAATAATCCCTCCACATTCTGACAAGTAGTGAAAGGTTTGGAGTGAAAAGAAGATTCACAGCTTCCCAAACTATTGTTGGTCGACACTCAGGAAGTAACTGAGAGAACCTCCATTCTGAAGGCCTTGAATCAGCATTTTATAGATGCAGGCAGTTCATTTAAAAAGGTCAAAAGGTCTAAAATGAATGTACCTTCTCTCCCTGACACCCCTGTGCTCTCCTTCACCAGGTCCTCCTTCTCTCCCTGACACCCCTGTGCTCTCCTTCACCAGGTTCTCCTTCACCAGGTCCTCCTTCTCTCCCTGACACCCCTGTGCTCTCCTTCACCAGGTTCTCCTTCTCTCCCTGACACCCCTGTGCTCTCCTTCACCAGGTTCTCCTTCACCAGGTTCTCCTTCTCTCCCTGACACCCCTGTGCTCTCCTTCACCAGGCTCTCCTTCACCAGGTTCTCCTTCTCTCCCTGACACCCCTGTGCTCTCCTTCACCAGGTTCTCCTTCACCAGGTTCTCCTTCTCATCCCTGACACCCCTGTGCTCTCTTTCACCAGGTTCTCCTTCATCCCCAGGTTCTCCTTCACCAGGTTCTCCTTCTCATCCCTGACACCCCTGTGCTCTCCTTCACCAGGTTCTCCTTCACCAGGTTCTCCTTCTCATCCCTGACACCCCTGTGCTCTCTTTCACCAGGTTCTCCTTCACCAGGTTCTCCTTCACCAGGTTCTCCTTCTCTCCCTGACACCCCTGTGCTCTCCTTCACCAGGTTCTCCTTCTCATCCCTGACACCCCTGTGCTCTCTTTCACCAGGTTCTCCTTCACCAGGTTCTCCTTCACCAGGTTCTCCTTCTCTCCCTGACACCCCTGTGCTCTCCTTCACCAGGCTCTCCTTCACCAGGTTCTCCCTCTCTCCCTGACACCCCTGTGCTCTCTTTCACCAGGTTCTCCTTCACCAGGTTCTCCTTCACCAGGTTCTCCTTCTCTCCCTGACACCCCTGTGCTCTCCTTCACCAGGTTCTCCTTCACCAGGTTCTCCTTCCCATCCTTCTCTGTTTCAGAAGTGTGTAAAGCCCTGAAATAAATTGATAGAACAGAATCCCCTGTCCCTGATGAACTAGACCCCTGCTTCCTACACCTGCTGCTGACATCATTGCTCCCCCATATATTTCTAACCTCACGCTTGACGTTCAGGAAATCCCCAAGTTATGGAAATCTGCTTTTGTACTGCCTCTCCTGAAAGGTGGAGATCCTTCGCTACTTGACAACTATCGACCCATATCAACGCTGTCTGTACTGTCAAAGGTCCTGGAGTCCTGGAGTCCTTAGTTAGTAGGTCCTGGAGTCCTTAGTTAGAAGGTCCCGGAGTCCTTAGTTAGAAGGTCCCAGAGTCCTTAGTTAGAAGGAGTCCTTAGTTAGAAGGTCCCGGAGTCCTTAGTTAGAAGGTCCCGGAGTCCTTAGTTAGAAGGTCCTGGAGTCCTTAGTTAGAAGGTCCTGGAGTCCTTAGTTAGAAGGTCCTGGAGTCCTTAGTTAGTAGGTCCTGGAGTCCTTAGTTAGAAGGTCCTGGAGTCCTTAGTTAGAAGGTCCTGGAGTCCTTAGTTAGAGTCCTGGAGTCCTTAGTTAGAAGGTCCTGGAGTCCTTAGTTAGAAGGTCCTGGAGTCCTTAGTTAGAAGGAGTTAGTAGGGAGATGAAGGCCTCCAAGAAAAAAACGTATTTCATGGAATGCAGTCAGTGTTAAAGTGTGTCTGTCTATATTGATTTGTAAAAGGCTTTTGACACTGTGGACACTGTGTTGGTGCAAAGGTTAACATTTTGTGGAATTACAGGTCATGATCGAGACTGGTTTATTAACACTACGAGTTGAGTTTTTACCAAAAAGTTATATTTTGGTTTCATCTGACCATATGACATTCTCCCAATCTTCTTCTGGATCATCCAAATGCTCTCTAGCAAACTTCAGACAGGCCTGGACATGTACTGGCTTAAGCAGGGGGACACGTCTGGCACTGCAGGATTTGAGTCCCTGGTGGCGTAGTGTGTTACTGATAGTAGGCTTTGTTACTTTGGTCCCGGCTCTCTGCAGGTCATTCACTAGGTCCCCCCGTGTGGTTCTGGGATTTTTGCTCACCGTTCTTGTGATCATTTTGACCCCACGGGGTGAGATCTTGCGTGGAGCCCCAGATCGAGGGAGATTGTCAGTGGTCTTGTATGTCTTCCATTTCCTAATAATTGCTCCCACAGTTGATTTCTTCAAACCAAGCTGCTTCCCTATTGCAGATTCAGTCTTCCCAGCTTGGTGCAGGTCTACAATTTTGTTTCTGGTGTCCTTTTGACAGCTCTTTGGTCTTGGCCATAGTGGAGTTTGGAGTGTGACTGTTTGAGGTTGTGGACAGGTGTCTTTTATACTGATAACAGTGAAACAGGTGCCATTAATACAGGTAACGAGTGGAGGACAGAGGAGCCTCTTAACTTCTTGAAACTCCCCATCCCGGATCCGGGTTTGTGACTAAAGCCTCAGGCTCATTAGCATAACGCAGCGTTAACGATTTCTGAAAATCGCAAATAAAATGAAAATAATGCGTCTGCTCTCAAGCTTAGCCTTTTCTTAACAACACTGTCATCTCAGATTTTCAAAATATGCTTTTGAACCATAGAAATTGACTAATTTGTGTAAGAGTATGCAAAGCTAGCATAGCATTTTGAGTAGCATTTAGCACGCAACATTTTCACAAAAACCAGATAACCAAATAAATAAAATCATTTACCTTTGAAGAGCTTCTGATGTTTTCAATGAGGAGACTCTCAGTTACATACCAAATGCGCAGTTTTTCCTGAAAGCGTCTGTGTGTAGGAGAAATCGTTCCGTTTTCTACATTGCATCTGGCTACCGAAACGAACCGAAAATTCAGTCACCTACAACGTAAAACTTTTCCGGATTAACTACATAATATCGACCGAAACATGGCAAACGTTGTTTGGAATCAATCCTCAAGGTGTTTTTTCACATATCTCTTCATTGATATGCAGTTCGTGGAAGCTTGCTTTCCTCTCTGTATCCCAAGGAAAAATACTGGCAGGTGACTTTGCGCACCAATTTTGGCGTAGGACACCGGGCGGACACCTGGTAAATGTGGTCTCTTATGGTCAATCTTCCAATGATCTGCCTACAAATACGTCACAATGCTGCAGACACCTTGGGGAAACGACAGAAAGGGCAGGCTCATTCCTCTCGCATTCACAGCCATATAAGGAGACAATGGAAAACAGAGCCTCAAAAATCCTGTTCATTTCCTGGATGCCATCTCATCTTGGTTTTGCCTGAAGCTCACGTTCTAGGGCACGCACAGAGAATATCTTGGTAGTTTTGGACACGTCAGAGTGTTTTCTTTCGAAAGCTATCAATTATATGCATAGTCGAGCATCTTTTTGTGACAAAATATCTTGTTTAAAACGGGAACGTTTTTCATCCAAAAATGAAATAGCGCCCCCATAGAGGTTAAAGAGGTTAAAGAAGAAGTTACAGGTCTGTGAGAGACAGAAATCTTGCTTGTTTGTAGGTGACCAAATACTTATTTTCCACCATAATTTGCAAATAAATTCATTAAAAATCCTACAATGTGATTTTCTGGATTTTTTTCAATGGTTGTAGATTGTAGTGATGTTATATATATGCAGGCCTCAACCACGACCCTGAGAGAACTTGATTCAGTGTATCATGCAGCCCTCAGGTTCATTACCAATCAGAAACGTCTAACACATCATTGTGATCTCTACAGCGCTGTTGGCTGGTGGTCATCTACCTTGGGTAGGTTTAAACACTGGTATACACTGATTTATAAGGCCATATTGTAGGTTTAAACACTGGTATACACTGATTTATATTGGGTAAAATGCCATAGTTATTCTTTAGTCAGGTCAGTAAATAAATATAAATTACGGTCCCATTCTGATTTGCTTCTAACAGAACAAAGAAGTAGAACAGGTCAGAACCATAGTAAAGACCAGTATGGACTATCAATACAGGTACTGTATGTAGAACCATAGTAAAGACCAGTATGGACTATCAATACAGGTACTGTATGTAGAACCATAGTAAAGACCAGTATGGACTATCAATACAGGTACTGTATGTAGAACCATAGTAAAGACCAGTATGGACTATCAATACAGGTACTGTATGTAGAACCATAGTAAAGACCAGTATGGACTATCAATACAGATACTGTATGTAGAACCATAGTAAAGACCAGTATGGACTATCAATACAGGTACTGTATGTAGAACCATAGTAAAGACCAGTATGGACTATCAATACAGGTACTGTATGTAGAACCATAGTAAAGACCAGTATGGACTATCAATACAGGTACTGTATGTAGAACCATAGTAAAGACCAGTATGGACTATCAATACAGGTACTGTATGTAGAACCATAGTAAAGACCAGTATGGACTATCAATACAGATACTGTATGTAGAACCATAGTAAAGACCAGTATGGACTATCAATACAGGTACTGTATGTAGAACCATAGTAAAGACCAGTATGGACTATCAATACAGGTACTGTATGTAGAACCATAGTAAAGACCAGTATGGACTATCAATACAGATACTGTATGTAGAACCATAGTAAAGACCAGTATGGACTATCAATACAGGTACTGTATGTAGAACCATAGTAAAGACCAGTATGGACTATCAATACAGGTACTGTATGTAGAACCATAGTAAAGACCAGTATGGACTATCAATACAGGTACTGTATGTAGAACCATAGTAAAGACCAGTATGGACTATCAATACAGGTACTGTATGTAGAACCATAGTATACACTGCCCAGTATGGACTATCAATACAGGTACTGTATGTAGAACCATAGTAAAGACCAGTATGGACTATCAATACAGGTACTGTATGTAGAACCATAGTAAAGACCAGTATGGACTATCAATACAGGTACTGTATGTAGAACCATAGTAAAGACCAGTATGGACTATCAATACAGATACTGTATGTAGAACCATAGTAAAGACCAGTATGGACTATCAATACAAAGTGACCATTTAGAATGAGGCCCAGTTCAATGAGAGGAAGTCTTAACAGAACTGGGGGATGACAGACAGGAAGTGGGGGTGGAGATCTAATATATTTTTGTGCCAAACACTAAAGCATGATATTGTAATAAATCTACACCCTATTCCCTACGTAGAACACTACTTTAGACCTGGTCAGAAGCACCGTAGTGCACTACGTAGGGAATAGGGAACCATTTGGAACAGAGACAGTAATTCCCTGAACATCTTCCTCTTCCTCATCTGGTTTCTTGAACAGCCCTTCACTCCTCCCCTCTTCCTCCCCTCCTCCCTCTTCATTCTATTCTATCAGCCACACCACTAGCTCACCTCCACACAATACATTTACAAGTTAAAGACACACCTTGGAATAAATAACAAAGGAAAACTATTACTAGATGAAGTTGAGTGTTTTTTATTATTTCCCATCACCATAAATCATATTTAATCACTGAACAGTAGCAGACCTAACTTCATCTGTTCCTGACTCTGGATAGTGGATTAAAAAGACCATCAATCTCCAATGATATTAAAGTACTATTCTGAACATTACTGATATACTGAGTGGCAAGTCAAGATATCTGCTGGTTTTATTGTTTGGTCAACAGCACCACCTGCTGGACAGGTTTAATGTTGCTGGACTGAGCAGTATGGGAGGATGAAAGATGACACATTTAGGGCCGGTTTCCTGGACATCTACATTGAACATACTGTTTAGTCCAGGACTAGGATTCATCTGTGTCTGGGAAACCAGACCATATAGTTTAGTAGAAAGGAAGTGATACCAGCTTGTAGTGGGCTGACTAGTCCTGAATTGTCCTTTAGTTCCTGGACCATTTTCCATGCAGCTCCAGGTGACAGAGAACACATCAATTAGGACCGAGCCAACAAGCTGATCAATGATACTGAGGAGAATTACATAGAGACAGAGAACCAACTGAGAAAACATATCAATGGTTCTGAATGACAACCAATATACATCAACACCAGACATCATGATTCATGGAAATGTACAAGATTAAAACATTGCATTGAATTTTAATTAATAACAAATCAGTTTACAGTTTAACCAGCTCAGCAGAACCAGTGAGACCAAACCCAGGATAGAGGGGCTGAGTGAATGTGGTCTGGACTCTGTGGAGGAGGGTCATTGTGTCAGAGACACTGTAGAAGGACAGAGTACCTGCCTTGTGATCCAGGTACACTCCTACTCTGGAGGACTGAGGGCCTGATACTTTAGTCTCAACATTATTGTGTCTGAAACAATAACCATCACTAGAGCACTTTAAACTCCAGGACTTGTTATTGTATCCAAATACACCATCTCTCTCTGTTCTGCTGATGTCTTTATATGAGACTGCTGTAGCAACACCACCAGTCCTCTCCACCTCCCAGTAACAGCGTCCAGACAGACCCTCTCTACACAGAACCTGCCACCAGTAGGTGAATCTGTCTGGATGGTCAGGATATGGTTGGACTTGGTCTGTACTGGTCACCTTTCTGTTCCCTTCAGACAGAGAGAGGTGTGTGCGTGCTGTGTTTGGGTCCAGTGTGAGCTGACAGGAATCTGGGAGAAGAGCAGAGACCAACGAGGGGAGTCAGAACAATAAGTTAAGTCAGATACTGTATCTCCCCTGTCTTTGATTAGAGCACAGCAGAGATCAAATCAGAGAAATATGAGGAGTCAGATAGAGACCCAGTCTTTGATTAGATCTACTATTGCTATATATTTCTAGAGGGATTGTTAGGAGTGTCAGTAAAAAGAGACTGTTAGTTACTTCACAATAAAGAGACTCACATTGTAACAACTGTTCTCTGGTCTTGGGCTCTGGAGGCAGTACAACATCCACTATATTCACTACAGACACACAAACACATTGACAGAGAGAGGGAATGTTATCATCAGACCATATTCCACATGTATATGACTAGTAGGGAACTTTCAATGGTCTAAAGTTGATGTTCTTATTGTTTTCAACACACCTGTAGTGGAGATCTTGGTCCATTCTCCTTTAAGGAAGTCTTCTAGTTTCTCTCTCAGTTCAGACACAGTCTGACTCACATCTCAAAGTACTGAAGAGGACGGACAACGATGCTGGGTAAGTCTGAAGATACACTGATACTGGAGAGAGACTGATACC
>NW_027008510.1:87493-92696 GCF_036934945.1 Oncorhynchus masou masou | reverse complement strand
CTGACACGGCCTGCAACGAAACATGCGGTCTCTCCTTCACTGCAGCCGTGGTGAGTAAAACATTTAAACGTGTTAACCCTCGCAAGGCTGCAGGCCCTCAGAGCATGCACAGACCAGCTGGCTGGTGTGTTTACGGACATATTCAATCAATCCCTATACCAGTCTGCTGTTCCCACATGCTTCAAGAGGGCCACCATTGTTCCTGTTCCCAGGAAAGCTAAGGTAACTGAGCTAAACGACTACCGCCCCCGTAGCACTCACTTCCGTCATCATGAAGTGCTTTGAGAGACTAGTCAAGGACCATATCACCTCCACCCTACCTGACACCCTAGACCCACTCCAATTTGCTTACCGCCCAAATAGGTCCACAGACGATGCAATCTCAACCACACTGCACACTGCCCTAACCCATCTGGACAAGAGGAATACCTATGTGAGAATGCTGTTCATCGACTACAGCTCGGCATTCAACACCATAGTACCCTCCAAGCTCGTCATCAAGCTCGAGACCCTGGGTCTCGACCCCGCCTGTGCAACTGGGTACTGGACTTCCTGACGGGCCGCCCCCAGGTGGTGAGGGTAGGTAACAACATCTCCTCCCCGCTGATCCTTAACACTGGGGCCCCACAAGGGTGCGTTCTGAGCCCTCTCCTGTACTCCCTGTTCACCCACGACTGCGTGGCCACGCACGCTCCAACTCAATCATCAAGTTTGCGGATGACACAACAGTGGTAGGCTTGATTACCAACAACGACGAGACGGCCTACAGGGAGGAGGTGAGGGCCCTCGGAGTGTGGTGTCAGGAAAATAACCTCACACTCAACGTCAACAAAACTAAGGAGATGATTGTGGACTTCAGAAACAGCAGAGGGAACACCCCCTATCCACATCGATGGAACAGTAGTGGAGAGAGTAGCAAGTTTTAAGTTCGGCATACACATCACAGACAAACTGAATTGGTCCACTCACACAGACAGCATCGTGAAGAAGGCGCAGCAGCGCCTCTTCAACCTCAGGAGGCTGAAGAAATTCGGCTTGTCACCAAAAGCACTTACAAACTTCTACAGATGCACAATCGAGAGCATCCTGGCGGGCTGTATCACCGCCTGGTACGGCAACTGCTCCGCCTCAACCGTAAGGCTCTCCAGAGGGTAGTGAGGTCTGCACAACGCATCACCGGGGCAAACTACCTGCCCTCCAGGACACCTACACCACCCGATGTTACAGGAAGGCCATAAAGATCATCAAGGACATCAACCACCCGAGCCACTGCCTGTTCACCCCGCTATCATCCAGAAGGCGAGGTCAGTACAGGTGCATCAAAGCTGGGACCGAGAGACTGAAAAACAGCTTCTATCTCAAGGCCATCAGACTGTTAAACAGCAACCACTAACATTGAGTGGCTGCTGCCAACACACTGACACTGACTCAACTCCAGCCACTTTAATAATGGGAATTGATGGGAAATGATGTAAATATATCACTAGCCACTTTAAACAATGCTACCTTATATAATGTTACTTACCCTACATTATTCATCTCATATGCATACCTATATACTGTACTCTATATCATCGACTGCATCCTTATGTAATACATGTATCACTAGCCACTTTAACTATGCCACTTTGTTTACATACTCATCTCATATGTATATACTGTACTTGATACCATCTACTGCATCTTGCCTATGCTGCTCTGTACCATCACTCATTCATATATCCTTATGTACATATTCTTTATCCCCTTACACTGTGTATAAGACAGTAGTTTAGGAATTGTTAGTTAGATTACTTGTTGGTTATTACTGCATTGTCGGAACTAGAAGCACAAGCATTTCGCTACACTCGCATTAACATCTGCTAACCATGTGTATGTGACAAATACAATTTGATTTGATTTGATTTCGATGAGAATGGGGGCATGCTTGGCCGTCTTTTTCCTGTAGTCCACAATCATTTCCTTTGTCTTTATCACGTTGAGAGAGAGGTTGTTGTCCTGGCACCACACGGCCAGGTTTCTGACCTCCTCCCTATAGGCTATCTCGTTGTTGTCGGTGATCAGGCCTACCACTGTTGTGTCATCTGCAAACTTAATGATGGTTTTGGAGTCATGACTGGCCGTGCGAATGTATTGTTACCTACCCTGGTTCAGCCTGTCAGGAAGTCCAGGACCCAGTTGCAGAGGGAGGTGTTTAGTCCCAGGATCCTTAGCTTTTTGATGAGCTTTGAGGACGCTATGGTGTTGAATGCTGAGCTGTAGTCAATGAACAGCATTCTCACATAGGTGTTCCTTTTGTCCAGGTGGGAAAGGGCAGTGTTGTGTGCAATAGAGATCGCATCATCTGTAGATCTGTTAGGGCGGTATGCAAATTGATGTGGGTCTACAGTTTCTGGGATGATGGTGTTGATGTGAGCCATGACCAGCCTTTCAAAGCACTTCATGGCTACAGACGTAAGTGCTACGAGTCATTTAGGCAGGTTACCTTAGTGTTCTTGGGCACAGGGACTATGGTGGTCTGCTTGAAACGTGTTGGTATTACAAACTCAGACAGGGAGAGGTTGAAAATGTCAGTGAAGACACTTGCCAGTTTGTCAGCGCATGCTCGGAGTACACGTCCTGGTAATCTGTCTGGCCCTGCGGCCTTGAGAATGTTGACCTGTTTAAAGGTCTTACTCACATCGGCTACGGAGAGCGTGATCACACTGTCTTCCGGAACAGCTGGTGTTCTCCTGTTTGCCCATGGCGGAAGACAGCTCATTCAGTGCGGTCTTAGTGCCAGCATCAGTCTGTGGTGGTAAATAGACATCTACAAAAAATACAGATCTAAAATCTCTAGGTAGATAGTGTGGTCTGCAGCTTATCATGAGATACTCTACCTCAGGCGAGCAAACCTTGAGACTTCCTTAGATATTGTGCACCAGCTGTTATTTACAAAAACACATAGTCCGCTGCCCCTTGTCTTACCAGACGCCACTGTTCTATCCTTCCGGTACAGCGTATAACCAGCCAGCTGTATGTTGATAATATCATCAGTCAGCCACACCTCCGTGAAACACAAGTTTTGAATGTCTTGTTGGTAGTTTAATCTTCCTCGTAGGTCATCGATTTTATTCTCCAGCGATTGTACGTTTGATAACAGAATGGAAGGAAATGGAGGTTTATTCAATCGCCTACGAATTCTCAGAAGGCAGCCCGCCCTCTGGCCCCTTTTTCTCCGCCTCCTCTTCACGCAAATCACAGGGATCTGGGCCTCTTCCCGGGGAAGTAGTATTCTGCCAGTCCATGGTGAGTATTCACAGTCCTGAAGTTATTTTTTGGTCATAAGAGACGGTAGCAGCAACATTATGTACTAAATAAGTTTAAAAATAAGTTACAAACGCCGCAAAGAAACAAACAAAAAACACAATTGGTTAGGAATACGTAAAACGTCAGCCATCTTTGTTCGTTTTAAGACCATTTAAAAGAGCTTCATAAATAGATTTGAATGATTGTTTGTTGGATTGAGTTCGTTCTTCTGGACCCGGCCTCAAGAGGAGGACCTTTGACCTTTGTACACCCTGTCACTTCAGATGAAGTCTGGAACTGTGACGTGGCAGAATATTAGGTGGCATAGGAGGAGTTAGGACAGAGCTGCAGGGCTGAACAAAACCAACGTCTGATGAACCTGCTAGACGAGCACTGTGACTAACCCTGTCCCAAAAGATATCCTCTACCATGTCCCAAAAGATATCCTCTACCCTGTCCTAAATTAAACCCTCTTCCCTGTCCTAAATTAAACCCTCTTCCCTGTCCTAAATGGTACCCTCTTCCTGTCCCAAATTATACCCTCTACCCTGTCCTAAATGGTACCCTCGTCCTGTCCCAAATTATACCCTCTACCCTGTCCTAAATGATACCCACCCCCTGTCCTAAATTAAACCCTCTACCCTGTCCTAAATGGTACCCTCTTCCTGTCCCAAATTATACCCTCTACCCTGTCCTAAATGATACCCACCCCTGTCCTAAATTAAACCCTCTACCCTGTCCTAAATGGTACCCTCTTCCTGTCCCAAATTATACCCTCTACCCTGTCCTAAATGGTACCCTCTTCCTGTCCCAAATTATACCCTCTACCCTGTCCTAAATGGTACCCTCTTCCTGTCTTAAATGGTACCCTCTTCCCTATATACAGTAGTGCAATGTAGCTTCTCCATTTTAACAGCGAGGGCACTTTTAATTGGTGACTGTGACTTTGGCGTCAGCTCATGTGTTTGGGATTTACGATGCTGAGATTGGATAGGACGGAAGAAGCTAAATCTCTATATATGCACACTCATACACTTATACACACACACACACACACACACACACACACACACACACACACACACACACACACACACACACACACACACACACACACACACACACACACACACACACACACACACACACACACACACACACACACACACACACACACACACACACACACACACACACACACACAATAGTGGGCCCTCAGATGTATGAAGGCTGAACGTTGTTGATCCAAAGGTCAGAGTTGTTCCAGTTCCATGGGGGTAATTGGTGGGGACACAGTCAGGCATCTCTCTCTGACTCTCTCTCTCTGACTGAGGGGAGGGTAGAGGAAAGGAAAGGGAAGGAGAGGAGAAGAGATGAGTGGAGAGGAAGGGAGGGGAGGGAGGGGGAGGAGGGAGAGGAGAGGGAGGGGAGGGGAGGGAGAGGAGGGGGAGGGAGGGGAGGGGGAGGGGAGGGAGAGGAGGAGAGGAGAGGGAGGAGGGAGGGGGGGGGAGAAGAGAGGAGAGGAGAGGAGAGGAGAGGAGAGGAGAAGAGAAGAGATGAGTGGAGAGGAAGGGAGGGGAGGGGAGGAGGGGGAGGGGAGGGGAGGGGAGGGGAGGGAGAGGAGAGGAGAGGAGGGGAGAGGGAGAGGAGAGGGAGGAGGGCAGGGGGAGGGGAGGGAGAGGAGAGGAGAGGGAGAGGAGAGGAGGGAGAGGAGAGGAGGGGGAGGGGAGGGGAGAAGAGAGGAGAGAGAAGAGGAGAGAGGGAGAGGAGGGGAGAGGAGAGGAGAGGAGAGGAGAGGAGGGGAGGGGAGAGGAGAGGAGAGGAGAGGAGAGGAGGGGAGGGGAGGGGGAGGAGAGGAGGAGAGGGAGGGAGGGGAGAGGAGAGGGAGGAGAGGGAGAGGGAGGGGGAGGGGAGG
>NW_027008510.1:32493-79993 GCF_036934945.1 Oncorhynchus masou masou | reverse complement strand
ATATGTATAGGGGTAAGGAGACAGGGATACTGGGGTGATGGAGGTAGATATGTATAGGGGTAGCGGACAGGGATACTGGGGTGATGGAGGTAGATATGTATAGGGGGAAGGAGACAGAGATACTGGGGTGATGGAGGTAGATATGTATAGGGGAAGGGGACAGTGATACTGGAGTGATGGAGGTAGATATGTATATGGGGAAGGAGACTATATACAGGGTCAGTACCATATTAACAATGTACAGGGATACTGTAGTGATGGAGGTAGATATGTAGAGGGGGAAGGGGACAGGGGTACTGGGGTGATGGAGGTAGATATGTATAGGGGGAAGGAGACAGGGATACTGGGGTGATGGAGGTAGATATGTATAGGGGGAAGGGGACCGGGGTACTGGAGTGATGGAGGTAGATATGTATAGGGGGAAGGAGACAGGGATACTGGAGTGATGGAGGTAGATATGTATAGGGGTAAGGTGACAGGGATACTGGAGTGATGGAGGTAGATATGTATAGGGGGAAGGAGACAGGGATACTGGAGTGATGGAGGTAGATATGTATAGGGGGAAGGAGACAGGGATACTGGAGTGATGGAGGTAGATATGTATAGGGGGAAGGAGACAGGGATACTGGAGTGATGGAGGTAGATATGCATAGGGGGAAGGAGACAGGGATACTGGAGTGATGGAGGTAGATATGTATAGGGGGAAGGAGACAGGGATACTGGAGTGATGGAGGTAGATATGTATAGGGGGAAGGAGACAGGGATACTGGAGTGATGGAGGTAGATATGCATAGGGGGAAGGAGACAGGGATACTGGAGTGATGGAGGTAGATATGTATAGGGGGAAGGAGACAGGGATACTGGAGTGATGGAGGTAGATATTTATAGGGGGAAGGAGACAGGGATAATGGGGTGATGGAGGTAGATATGTATAGGGGGAAGGAGACAGGGATACTGGGGTGATGGAGGTAGATATGTATAGGGGGAAGGAGACAGGGACACTGGAGTGATGGAGGTAGATATGTATAGGGGACAGGAGACAGGGATACTGGAGTGATGGAGGTAGATATGTATAGGGGGAAGGGGACAGGGATACTGGGGTGATGGAGGTAGATATGTATAGGGGGAAGGAGACAGGGATACTGGAGTGATGGAGGTAGATATGTATAGGGGGAAGGAGACAGGGATACTGGAGTGATGGAGGTAGATATGTATAGGGGACAGGAGACAGGGATACTGGAGTGATGGAGGTAGATATGTATAGGGGGAAGGGGACAGGGATACTGGGGTGATGGAGGTAGATATGTATAGGGGGAAGGAGACAGGGATACTGGAGTGATGGAGGTAGATATGTATAGGGGGAAGGAGACAGGGATACTGGAGTGATGGAGGTAGATATGTATAGGGGTATAGAGACAGGGATACTGGAGTGATGGAGGTAGATATGTGTTGTGGGAAGGAGACAGGGATACTGGAGTGATGGAGGTAGATATGTATATGGGGAAGGGGACAGGGATACTGGGGTGATGGAGGTAGATATGTATAGGGGGAAGGAGACAGGGATACTGGAGTGATGGAGGTAGATATGTATAGGGGTAAGGAGACAGGGATACTGGAGTGATGGAGGTAGATATGTATAGGGGGAAGGAGACAGGGATACTGTAGTGATGGAGGTAGATATGTATAGGGGGAAGGAGACAGGGATACTGGGGTGATGGAGGTAGATATGTATAGGGGGAAGGAGACAGGGATACTGGAGTGATGGAGGTAGATATGTATAGGGGGAAGGAGACAGGGATACTGGAGTGATGGAGGTAGATATGCATAGGGGGAAGGAGACAGGGATACTGGAGTAATGGTGGTAGATATGTATAGGGGGAAGGAGACAGGGATACTGGAGTGATGGAGGTAGATATGTATTGGGGGAAGGAGACAGGGGTACTGGAGTGATGGAGGTAGATATGTATAGGGGGAAGGAGACAGGGATACTGGAGTGATGGAGGTAGATATGTATAGGGGGAAGGAGACAGGGATACTGGAGTGATGGAGGTAGATATGTATATGGGGAAGGAGACAGGGATACTGGAGTGATGGAGGTAGATATGTATAGGGGGAAGGAGACAGTGATACTGGGGTGATGGAGGTAGATATGTATAGGGGAAGGGGACAGGGATACTGGAGTGATGGAGGTAGATATGTATAGGGGGAATGAGACAGGGATACTGGGGTGATGGAGGTAGATATGTATAGGGGGAAGGAGACAGTGATACTGGAGTGATGGAGGTAGATATGTATAGGGGGAAGGAGACTATATACAGGGTCAGTACCATATTAACAATGTACAGGGATACTGTAGTGATGGAGGTAGATATGTAGAGGGGGAAGGGGACAGGGGTACTGGGGTGATGGAGGTAGATATGTATAGGGGGAAGGAGACAGGGATACTGGGGTGATGGAGGTAGATATGTATAGGGGGAAGGGGACCGGGGTACTGGAGTGATGGAGGTAGATATGTATAGGGGGAAGGAGACAGGGATACTGGAGTGATGGAGGTAGATATGTATAGGGGTAAGGTGACAGGGATACTGGAGTGATGGAGGTAGATATGTATAGGGGGAAGGAGACAGGGATACTGGAGTGATGGAGGTAGATATGTATAGGGGGAAGGAGACAGGGATACTGGAGTGATGGAGGTAGATATGTATAGGGGGAAGGAGACAGGGATACTGGAGTGATGGAGGTAGATATGCATAGGGGAAGGAGACAGGGATACTGGAGTGATGGAGGTAGATATGTATAGGGGGAAGGAGACAGGGATACTGGAGTGATGGAGGTAGATATGTATAGGGGGAAGGAGACAGGGATACTGGAGTGATGGAGGTAGATATGCATAGGGGGAAGGAGACAGGGATACTGGAGTGATGGAGGTAGATATGTATAGGGGGAAGGAGACAGGGATACTGGAGTGATGGAGGTAGATATTTATAGGGGGAAGGAGACAGGGATAATGGGGTGATGGAGGTAGATATGTATAGGGGGAAGGAGACAGGGATACTGGGGTGATGGAGGTAGATATGTATAGGGGGAAGGAGACAGGGATACTGGAGTGATGGAGGTAGATATGTATAGGGGACAGGAGACAGGGATACTGGAGTGATGGAGGTAGATATGTATAGGGGGAAGGGGACAGGGATACTGGGGTGATGGAGGTAGATATGTATAGGGGGAAGGAGACAGGGATACTGGAGTGATGGAGGTAGATATGTATAGGGGGAAGGAGACAGGGATACTGGAGTGATGGAGGTAGATATGCATAGGGGGAAGGAGACAGGGATACTGGAGTGATGGAGGTAGATATGTATAGGGGGAAGGAGACAGGGATACTGGAGTGATGGAGGTAGATATTTATAGGGGGAAGGAGACAGGGATAATGGGGTGATGGAGGTAGATATGTATAGGGGGAAGGAGACAGGGATACTGGAGTGATGGAGGTAGATATGTATAGGGGTATAGAGACAGGGATACTGGAGTGATGGAGGTAGATATGTGTTGTGGGAAGGAGACAGGGATACTGGAGTGATGGAGGTAGATATGTATATGGGGAAGGGGACAGGGATACTGGGGTGATGGAGGTAGATATGTATAGGGGGAAGGAGACAGGGATACTGGAGTGATGGAGGTAGATATGTATAGGGGTAAGGGAGACAGGGATACTGGAGTGATGGAGGTAGATATGTATAGGGGAAGGAGACAGGGATACTGTAGTGATGGAGGTAGATATGTATAGGGGGAAGGAGACAGGGATACTGGGGTGATGGAGGTAGATATGTATAGGGGGAAGGAGACAGGGATACTGGAGTGATGGAGGTAGATATGTATAGGGGGAAGGAGACAGGGATACTGGAGTGATGGAGGTAGATATGCATAGGGGGAAGGAGACAGGGATACTGGAGTAATGGTGGTAGATATGTATAGGGGGAAGGAGACAGGGATACTGGAGTGATGGAGGTAGATATGTATTGGGGGAAGGAGACAGGGGTACTGGAGTGATGGAGGTAGATATGTATAGGGGGAAGGAGACAGGGATACTGGAGTGATGGAGGTAGATATGTATAGGGGAAGGAGACAGGGATACTGGAGTGATGGAGGTAGATATGTATATGGGGAAGGAGACAGGGATACTGGAGTGATGGAGGTAGATATGTATAGGGGGAAGGAGACAGTGATACTGGGGTGATGGAGGTAGATATGTATAGGGGGAAGGGGACAGGGATACTGGAGTGATGGAGGTAGATATGTATAGGGGGAATGAGACAGGGATACTGGGGTGATGGAGGTAGATATGTATAGGGGGAAGGAGACAGTGATACTGGAGTGATGGAGGTAGATATGTATAGGGGGAAGGAGACTATATACAGGGTCAGTACCATATTAACAATGTACAGGGATACTGTAGTGATGGAGGTAGATATGTAGAGGGGGAAGGGGACAGGGGTACTGGGGTGATGGAGGTAGATATGTATAGGGGGAAGGAGACAGGGATACTGGGGTGATGGAGGTAGATATGTATAGGGGGAAGGGGACCGGGGTACTGGAGTGATGGAGGTAGATATGTATAGGGGGAAGGAGACAGGGATACTGGAGTGATGGAGGTAGATATGTATAGGGGTAAGGTGACAGGGATACTGGAGTGATGGAGGTAGATATGTATAGGGGGAAGGAGACAGGGATACTGGAGTGATGGAGGTAGATATGTATAGGGGGAAGGAGACAGGGATACTGGAGTGATGGAGGTAGATATGTATAGGGGGAAGGAGACAGGGATACTGGAGTGATGGAGGTAGATATGCATAGGGGGAAGGAGACAGGGATACTGGAGTGATGGAGGTAGATATGTATAGGGGGAAGGAGACAGGGATACTGGAGTGATGGAGGTAGATATGTATAGGGGGAAGGAGACAGGGATACTGGAGTGATGGAGGTAGATATGCATAGGGGAAGGAGACAGGGATACTGGAGTGATGGAGGTAGATATGTATAGGGGGAAGGAGACAGGGATACTGGAGTGATGGAGGTAGATATTTATAGGGGGAAGGAGACAGGGATAATGGGGTGATGGAGGTAGATATGTATAGGGGGAAGGAGACAGGGATACTGGGGTGATGGAGGTAGATATGTATAGGGGGAAGGAGACAGGGATACTGGAGTGATGGAGGTAGATATGTATAGGGGACAGGAGACAGGGATACTGGAGTGATGGAGGTAGATATGTATAGGGGGAAGGGGACAGGGATACTGGGGTGATGGAGGTAGATATGTATAGGGGGAAGGAGACAGGGATACTGGAGTGATGGAGGTAGATATGTATAGGGGGAAGGAGACAGGGATACTGGAGTGATGGAGGTAGATATGTATAGGGGACAGGAGACAGGGATACTGGAGTGATGGAGGTAGATATGTATAGGGGGAAGGGGACAGGGATACTGGGGTGATGGAGGTAGATATGTATAGGGGGAAGGAGACAGGGATACTGGAGTGATGGAGGTAGATATGTATAGGGGGAAGGAGACAGGGATACTGGAGTGATGGAGGTAGATATGTATAGGGGTATAGAGACAGGGATACTGGAGTGATGGAGGTAGATATGTGTTGTGGGAAGGAGACAGGGATACTGGAGTGATGGAGGTAGATATGTATATGGGGAAGGGGACAGGGATACTGGGGTGATGGAGGTAGATATGTATAGGGGGAAGGAGACAGGGATACTGGAGTGATGGAGGTAGATATGTATAGGGGTAAGGAGACAGGGATACTGGAGTGATGGAGGTAGATATGTATAGGGAAGGAGACAGGGATACTGTAGTGATGGAGGTAGATATGTATAGGGGGAAGGAGACAGGGATACTGGGGTGATGGAGGTAGATATGTATAGGGGGAAGGAGACAGGGATACTGGAGTGATGGAGGTAGATATGTATAGGGGGAAGGAGACAGGGATACTGGAGTGATGGAGGTAGATATGCATAGGGGGAAGGAGACAGGGGTACTGGAGTGATGGAGGTAGATATGTATAGGGGGAAGGAGACAGGGATACTGGAGTGATGGAGGTAGATATGTATAGGGGGAAGGAGACAGGGATACTGGAGTGACGGAGGTAGATATGTATAGGGGGAAGGGGACAGGGATACTGGAGTGATGGAGGTAGATATGTATAGGGGAAGGAGACAGGGATACTGGAGTAATGGTGGTAGATATGTATAGGGGGAAGGAGACAGGGATACTGGAGTGATGGAGGTAGATATGTATTGGGGGAAGGAGACAGGGGTACTGGAGTGATGGAGGTAGATATGTATAGGGGGAAGGAGACAGGGATACTGGAGTGATGGAGGTAGATATGTATAGGGGAAGGAGACAGGGATACTGGAGTGATGGAGGTAGATATGTATATGGGGAAGGAGACAGGGATACTGGAGTGATGGAGGTAGATATGTATAGGGGAAGGAGACAGTGATACTGGGGTGATGGAGGTAGATATGTATAGGGGGAAGGGGACAGGGATACTGGAGTGATGGAGGTAGATATGTATAGGGGGAATGAGACAGGGATACTGGGGTGATGGAGGTAGATATGTATAGGGGGAAGGAGACAGTGATACTGGGGTGATGGAGGTAGATATGTATAGGGGAAGGGGACAGGGATACTGGAGTGATGGAGGTAGATATGTATAGGGGGAAGGAGACAGGGATACTGGAGTGATGGAGGTAGATATGTATAGGGGGATGGAGACAGGGATACTGGAGTGATAGAGGTAGATATGTATAGGGGTAAGGTGACAGGGATACTGGAGTGATGGAGGTAGATATGTATAGGGGGAAGGAGACAGGGATACTGGAGTGATGGAGGTAGATATGTATAAGGGTAAGGGATACTGGAGTGATGGAGGTAGATATGTATAGGGGGAAGGAGACAGGGATACTGGAGTGATGGAGGTAGATATGTATAGGGGTAAGGTGACAGGGATACTGGAGTGATGGAGGTAGATATGTATAGGGGGAAGGAGACAGGGATACTGGAGTGATGGAGGTAGATATGTATAGGGGGAAGGGGACAGGGATACTAGAGTGATGGAGGTAGATATGTATAGGGGGAAGGAGACAGGGATACTGGAGTGATGGAGGTAGATATGTATAGGGGAAGGGGACAGGGATACTGGAGTGATGGAGGTAGATATGTATAGGGGGAAGGAGACAGGGATACTGGAGTGATGGAGGTAGATATGTATAGGGGGAAGGAGACAGGGATACTGGAGTGATGGAGGTAGATATGTATAGGGGGAAGGAGACTATATACAGGGTCAGTACCATATTAACAATGTACAGGGATACTGGAGTGATGGAGGTAGATATGTATAGGGGGAAGGGAACTAGGCAACATATGTATAAGATAAACAGAGTAGCAGCAGCTTGATTGGACTAAACTCACTGTGAAGAGTGACCAGAGTCAAGATGGTAATAAGGAGGTTGTTGTCACATACTTGCCTGGTTTCAACCAGACTAAACACTCCACTCACATTACCCCCTTCTACACTACTGAGCCAAACCAAGCTGTACTGGTCTGGCCTGGTTACACATCAACCCTATGTTCTAGAACTGTGCCAGGAAGGACAATGTGGAAAGAAAATGTCCAGGATCAGCAGAGTAGGGGAGGCCGGGGTAACAATGAGCAACCCTTTGTTTCTAGGGAACCGTTTCGCAACGTTAATCATGTGACCAAATATTTAGGAAGAGGTCATCATTTCAGAGAGTCTTTGACGGAAGAGACCACATGGCGAAAAGTGGTAAGTTAGGTCCTGTAAAGGTCTGGGTGTAGCTGGTGCAGAGGAGTCAGGACAGCAGAGATGTGTCCCTGTAAAGGTCTGGGTGTAGCTGGTGCAGAGGAGTCAGGACAGCAGAGATGTGTCCCTGTAAAGGTCTGGGTGTAGCTGGTGCAGAGGAGTCAGGACAGCAGAGATGTGTCCCTGTAAAGGTCTGGGTGAGGCTGGTGCAGAGGAGTCAGGACAGCAGAGATGTGTCCCTGTAAAGGTCTGGGTGTAGCTGGTGCAGAGGAGTCAGGACAGCAGAGATGTGTCCCTGTAAAGGTCTGGGTGTAGCTGGTGCAGAGGAGTCAGGACAGCAGAGATGTGTCCCTGTAAAGGTCTGGGTGTAGCTGGTGCAGAGGAGTCAGGACAGCAGAGATGTGTCCCTGTAAAGGTCTGGGTGTAGCTGGTGCAGAGGAGTCAGGCACAGGACAGCAGAGATGAGTAACACAAGTAACTTTACTCAACATGTCCAAATACATATAGAAATACCAAAAGCAAAAATTCAAAATTGGACCGAACTTATATAAAACAATCACGCGCAAAAACCACGGGAAAACAGGGTTAAATAATGATGATGTAATTGGGGAATTCAAACCAGGTGTGTAAAACAAAGACAAAACAAATGGAAAATGAAAAGTGGATCGGCGATGGCTAGAATGCCGGTGACGTCGACCGCCGACCCGAACAAGGAGATGAGAACGCCGAACCAACAAGGAGAGGAGAACGCCGAACAACAAGGAGAGGAGAACGCCGACCCGAACAAGGAGAGGAGAACGCCAACCCGAACAAGGAGAGGAGAACGCCGACCCGAACAAGGAGAGGAGAACGCCGACCCGCACAAGGAGAGGAGAACGCCAAACCAACAAGGAGAGGAGAACGCCGAACCAACAAGGAGAGGAGAACGCCGAACCAACAAGGAGAGGAGAACGCCGACCCGAACAAGGAGAGGAGAACGCCGACCCGAACAAGGAGAGGAGAACGCCGACCCGAACAAGGAGAGGAGAACGCCGACCAACAAGGAGAGGAGAACGCCGAACCAACAAGGAGAGGAGAACGCCGAACCAACAAGGAGAGGAGAACGCCGAACCAACAAGGAGAGGGAGAACGCCGACCCGAACAAGGAGAGGAGAACGCCGACCCGAACAAGGAGAGGAGAACGCCGACCCGAACAAGGAGAGGAGAACGCCGACCCGAACAAGGAGAGGAGAACGCCGACCCGAACAAGGAGAGGACAACGCCGACCCGAACAAGGAGAGGGACCGACTTCGGCAGAAGTCAAATAATGCATTAGTTGAGGTTTCTAAAAGCTACAATATGAGGTCATGAAAGTGACCTTGTAGCCATTTAGGCTAATATAGTCAAAATGTTTGCCATGGGGTAAGTTGAGCCAATGGACACCCTATACAAATAATGATTCCATTTAGTTAGTTTTATGCGATGTGTCATGCATATAAGAGATAATATTTATTGTTATAGTGGATTTTTAATGATGCAGACATCATCATTCCCCATGTTAACAATCACAAGCAGGGTTCTAGCCCCCACCCCTCGAGGTTCTAGAGAGCAGCCAAGGAAATGAGAGAAGGGAAGGAGGCCTTTCTAGCAGTAGCAAGGGATGAAACAGTAGGCTGAATGACACTGAGGAGGGACAACGACAAACAACAGGCTGAATGGGGAGGACGACAAACAACAGACTGAATGACACTGAGGAGGGACAACAACAAACAGACTGAATGACACTGAGGAGGTACAACGACAAACAATAGACTGAATGACACTGAGGAGGTACAACGACAAACAATAGACTGAATGACACTGAGGAGGTACAACGACAAACAATAGACTGAATGACACTGAGGAGGGACAACAACAAACAGACTGAATGACACTGAGGAGGTACAACGACAAACTATAGACTGAATGACACTGAGGAGGGACAACAACAAACAGACTGAATGACACTGAGGAGGGACAACGACAAACAACAGACTGAATGACACTGAGGAGGTACAACGACAAACAATAGACTGAATGACACTGAGGAGGTACAACGACAAACAATAGACTGAATGACACTGAGGAGGGACAACGACAAACTATAGACTGAATGACACTGAGGAGGTACAACGACAAACTATAGACTGAATGACACTGAGGAGGGACAACGACAAACTATAGACTGAATGGGGACAACGACAAACAACAGACTGAATGACACTGAGGAGGGAGGACGACAAACAATAGAAGAGAGGCTATGATAGAGTAGCAGAGGGACACCAGGTCTTATCTGATTAAGAGAGGCTATGATAGAGTAGCAGAGGGACACCAGGTCTTATCTGATTAAGAGAGGCTATGATAGAGTAGCAGAGGGACACCAGGTCTTATCTTATCTGATTAAGAGAGGCTCTGATAGAGTAGCAGAGGACCACCAGGTCTTATCTGATTAAGAGAGGCTATGATAGAGTAGCAGAGGGACACCAGGTCTTATCTGATTAAGAGAGGCTATGATAGAGTAGCAGAGGTTCATGAGGTCTTATCTGATGACATGGAGTCTGAGCTTGATAAACATATCAAGAATCTCACGGACCAGTTTCATGGGCTTTGTAGTCTCAAATGCAGAGAAATTGTCTATGAATTGACACATCGAGACAACATCCCTGCCCCAGACAACTGGCCAAGAAATGGGAAGGGTAAGTGATATTGAACAGAGAGATCTACATCTGAATGTTGGCATACATTTACGATAGACAATATAGACCACCCCCATTCCATGAATTCAACTTTGACCTACCAGCACCATCACCCACTGTCACAGGACAGCATCACCAACTGTCACAGGACAGCATCACCCACTGTCACAGGACAGCATCACCTTCTGTCACAGGACAGCATCACCCACTGTCACAGGACACCCTCACCCACTGTCACAGGACAGCATCACCAACTGTCACAGGACAGCATCACCTTCTGTCACAGGACAGCATCACCCACTGTCACAGGACACCCTCACCCACTGTCACAGGACAGCATCACCAACTGTCACAGGACAGCATCACCAACTGTCACAGGACAGCATCACCTTCTGTCACAGGACAGCATCAGCCACTGTCACAGGACAGCATCACCAACTGTCACAGGACACCCTCACCCACTGTCACAGGACAGCATCACCAACTGTCACAGGACAGCATCACCCTCTGTCACAGGACAGCATCAGCCACTGTCACAGGACAGCATCACCAACTGTCACAGGACACCCTCACCCACTGTCACAGGACAGCATCACCCACTGTCACAGGACAGCATCACCCACTGTCACAGGACAGCATCACTCACTGTCACAGGACAGCATCACCCACTGTCACAGGACAGCATCACCAACTGTCACAGGACAGCATCACCCTCTGTCACAGGACAGCATCAGCCACTGTCACAGGACAGCATCACCAACTGTCACAGGACACCCTCACCCACTGTCACAGGACAGCATCACCCACTGTCACAGGACAGCATCACCCACTGTCACAGGACAGCATCACCAACTGTCACAGGACAGCATCACCAACTGTCACAGGACAGCATCACCAACTGTTACAGGACAGCATCAGGTGGTCCCCCTGTCCTAATACTCAACCTTCCCTGTCCTACTACTCACCCTTCCCTGTCCTAATACTCAACCCCCCTGTCCTAATACTCAACACCCCCTGTCCTAATACTCCACCTCCCCTGTCCTAATACTCAACACCCCCTGTCCTAATACTCCACCTCCCCTGTCCTACTACTCAACCCCCCTGTCCTAATACTCACCCCCCTGTCCTAATACTCAACCCCCTGTCCTAATACTCACCCCCTGTCCTAATACTCAACCTCCCCTGTCCCAATACTCAACCTCCCCTGTCCCTATTCTCAACCTCCCCTGTCCCTCTACTCAACCCCCCTGTCCTAATACTCACCCCCTGTCCTAATACTCAACCTCCCTGTCCCAATACTCAACCTCCCTGTCCCTATTCTCAACCCCCCTGTCCCTCTACTCAACCTCCCCTGTCCCTCTACTCAACCTCCCCTGTCCCTATTCTCAACCTCCCCTGTCCCTATTCTCAACCTCCCTGTCCCTATTCTCAACCTCCCCTGTCCCTCTACTCAACCTCCCTGTCCCAATACTCAACCTCCCCTGTCCCTCTACTCAACCTCCCCCTGTCCCTATTCTCAACCTCCCCTGTCCCTATTCTCAACCTCCCCTGTCCCTCTACTCAACCTCCCCTGTCCCAATACTCAACCTCCCCTGTCCCTCTACTCAACCCCCCTGTCCCTATTCTCAACCTCCCTGTCCCTATTCTCAACCTCCCTGTCCCTCTACTCAACCTCCCCTGTCCCAATACTCAACCTCCCCTGTCCCTCTACTCAACCTCCCCTGTCCCTATTCTCAACCTCCCTGTCCCTCTACTCAACCTCCCCTGTCCCAATACTCAACCTCCCCTGTCCCTATTCTCAACCTCCCCCTGTCCCTCTACTCAACCTCCCCATACCTGAGTTAAGTTGTGCCAAGAGACTACTTTCTGGACAATCTTATGTTTTCAAAATTGTTTACATGAATTCTGATTATTTCTAGGGATACATGACACCCTGAAATGTACATATGTAGATATCTTTGTTGGAAAGAATACTATATTTCCCTTAATGTAGCGATGCTGAAGGTAAAGAATGGCTCATCCTACCCCTCTACAGTATGGGTGTGACTTTACTGTGAATAAGGGACACCGATGGTGAGCACAGCATTGTTACTGGCTCGTCACAGAGGCCTTCAGCTGTGGTATTACTCACACAGTCAAACAGACAGATGGATGGGTGCCTGGGAGTGACACACAGCTTTGATGTGGCTTCAACCTCCTGTCTTGTTCTCTTATAATTCATGGTTTCTTTTCATGGCTCTGTGGCAGGTGACTCCAGAACTATTGTTGTGAGACCAGAAGGATGACTAACAGACAAAACAATAGAGACAATTCTTCATGTTGTTTTCAGGGGCAATAATCTATGTGATGTCTCAATAGTTCCAATAATGTTACGACGGACTCCTCTGTATCTACGTGACGTAAGATATTTGACCCAGTTAGACATCACACAAGGAGCCAGCGAGAGAGGTTGCGAGAGAGGTTGCGAGTGAGAGAGGTTGTGAGAGAGGTTGCGTGAGAGGTTGCGAGAGAGGTTGCGTGAGAGGGTTGTGAAAGAGATTGCGAGAAAGGTTGCGTGAGAAATGCGAGAGAGATTGCATGAGAGGTTGCGAGAGGTTGCGAGAGAGGTTGCGAGGGAGAGAGGTAGTGAGAGAGATTGCGAGAGAGGTTGCGAGTGAGAGAGGTTGCGAGTGAGAGAGGTTGCGAGAGAGGTTGTGAAAGAGATTGCGAGTGAGAGAGGTTGCGTGAGAGGTTGTGAAAGAGATTGCGAGTGAGAGAGGTTGCGTGAGAGGTTGCGAGTGAGAGAGGTTGCGAGAGAGGTTGTGTGAGAGAGGTTGCGTGAGAGGTTGCGAGTGAGAGAGGTTGCGTGAGAGGTTGCGAGTGAGAGAGGTTGCGAGAGGTTGTGTGAGAGGTTGCGAGAGAGGTTGCGAGAGAGGTTGCGAGAGAGGTTGCGAGAGAGGTTGCGAGAGAGGTTGCGTGAGAGATTGCGTGAGAGGTTGCGTGAGAGGTTGCGAGAGATGTTGCGAGAGAGGTTGCGTGAGAGGTTGTGTGAGAGGTTGCGAGTGAGAGAGGTTGCGAGTGAGAGAGGTTGTGAGAGAGGCTGTGAGACAGGTTGCGTGAGAGGTTGTGAGAGAAGTTGCGAGTGAGAGAGATTGAGAGTGAGAGAGGTTGCGAGAGAAGTTGCGAGAGAAGTTGCGAGAGAGGTTGCAAGAGAGGTTGTGAGAGAGGTTGCGAGAGAAGTTGGGAGAGAGTTTGTGTGCTGAGTTAACTTCTGGGCCTTTAAATAAAAAACCTTTTAACCCTTTTTTACACTTGTGGGAATTGGCCGATATGGATACGTCTAAATTGAAATATTTCTTACGTTTATGTTTGTAGTTTGTAACAGTGTGTTTCTACGTGAAAATGTGATTTTATGATACATTTTATGTTAATGTTTTAAATGACTCTTTGGAAGTTTAGTCCAAATGAAGACTATAATAAATCCTAATAAAATAAAATCTTACAGAAGAAATATAGAAATGAAGAGGCTTAATTAATTAATTCTGAAGATTATGGGAAACGTCATCAGACGAAAGGTGAGGACACAACATGTCACCTGACGACACGAGACTGAATCCAAAACATTACAACTGTTGATTTTATATATATATATATTATACATTTAATCTACTTTTCACCGCATTTGTTGATTAAAACAGCATCTGAACATACATTCAGTTATACGATAAGAAAAATGCTGGAAAATGTAGGCAATCAAAAACAACAACAATAAATATGACAAGGGTTTGAGTGAGAAGAATAACTTGTGTTTCCAAGTGATTTCGCAGAAGAAGTCTTCAACTATGTGTTTCACCAGAGCAAAAAAAAGCGAACTTGGTAGTTATTTTGAACACAACAAACTGCATCCCTGCCTTCATACATTTACTGTTGTTTTTTATTCAATCCGGAAAAAAAAAACGTTCTATTTGTCCAACATGACTAGCTAAAATGATAAAATATGATCTTACGGTGTTAGGCTTTCACGAGGCGATTCAGAGAAGCAGAGAAGCAGCATAGCATGGAATCGTGAGTGAGTTCAGATGTGAGGTCTGCGTCAAATTTGATTCACAATTGCAACAACAACAAAAAACACAGGCTCATTTTATTTATTTTTACCTTTATTTAACTAGGCAAGTCAGTTAAGAACAAATTCTTATTTTCAATGATGGCCTGGGAACAGTGGGTTAACTGCCTGTTCAGGGGCAGAATGACAGATATGTAACTTGTCAGCTCAGGGGTTTGAACTTGCAACCTTTTGGTTACTAGTCCAAGGCTCTAACCACTAGGCTACCCTGCCACCTCTACACTCTAACCACTATGCTACCCTGCCGCCTCTACACTCTAGCCACTAGGCTACCCTGCCTCCTCTACACTCTAACCACTAGGCTACCTGCCTCCTCTACACTCTAACCACTAGTCTACCCTGCCTCCTCTACACTCTAACCACTAGGCTACCTGCCTCCTCTACACTCTAACCACTAGGCTACCCTGCCGCCCCTCATTGTGTTCAGGACAACCCAGGGTATAACATCATATCTTGTAACTGTACATCAAACGTACTAATCATAAACGTTGACACTGTGTGTATTAAATATGGGGAGGCAGGGTAGCCTAGTGGTTAGAGCGTTGGACTAGTAATCAGAAGGTTGCGAGTTCAAATCCCTGAGCTGACAAGGCACAATTCTGTCGTTCTGCCCCTGAACAGGCAGTTAACCAACTGTTCCTAGGCCGTCATGAAAAATAAGAATTTGTTCTTAACTGACTTGCCTAGTTAATTAAAATAATCATTTGTTTTATTATATGGAAATGTGAACTTCACATTTGGATTTAACGGGACTCACGGGTGTTTTGGCTTGCTTGTAATGACCTGAACGTCTCAACTTTCAAAATACAAAAGAGTTCTTGTAATTTATAGCATTTTTCCCTCACTCAAGACTACAAAATATTTTTGCAAAAGTTGCCAAATTAGCAGGAAGGGTGGGGGCAACTTGTTGTTGCGCACAGTGCTCAAGTTGTCAATCAAAACCCACACAGAGCTATGAAGCAGAGAGCCTGAGGTCTGACGTCATGGATGTTACTGTACAGCCACCGTCTACCAATTTAGACGTTTATCAGTGTCTCAAATCTGCTGTTTTCAACCCGTATACTGGTGGAAGAGTGTAAATTGTTAATAAGTTAATTAGTATGGATAGCCTTAAGGGACAATCGTGACATGTTCAATATTCACACCCAATTCTACAGGCCTTCTGGGGGCCGCTGCCTTTAACAGACCAGTTAATTAGCCCTGGTAGTCCCTAGAGAGAGGGGAGACCAGGGTTCATTGGTACGCTCGAGACCAATGGTCACCAACCTTTTCTCAAGTCAAGGTCACTTTCTGAGTCAAACTGCAAGCCGAGGTCTACGACTGAGAATGTGTCACTTTTTTTGGGCGACCCGTTCAAATTCACATAGAAATGGGTGTTATAGATCTGTCATTCTCATTGAAAGCCAGTCTAAGAAGCATAAGATATGTTCTATGTTCACTATTTCTATGCTTCTGGTTTTTAAGTTTAGTGTTTTTGCTTCTCTTACTTTCGCTTCAAACAGCTGGATGTAAAATATTTTTTGGTTATGGAAAATATATTTCACAGCGGTTTAGATGGTACAACGATTCTCTACACTATTCTTGCTTGTTTTGTCACATAAACTGAAATTAGGCAATCTATTAGAATTTTAGCAACCAGGAAATGGCTGAGTGATTTCTGCATAGTGCAACATCAACCTATTAAAACAGCTGGTCATCATCAACCTATTAAAACAGCTGGTCAACATCAACCTATTAAAAACAGCTGGTCAACATCAACCTATTAAAAACAGCTGGTCAACATCAACCTATTAAAAACAGCTGGTCAACATCAACCTATTAAAAACAGCTGGTCAACATCAACCTATTAAAAACAGCTGGTCAACATCAACCTATTAAAAACAGCTGGTCAACATCAACCTATTAAAAACAGCTGGTCAACATCAACCTATTAAAAACAGCTGGTCAACATCAACCTATTAAAAACAGCTGGTCAACATCAACCTATTAAAAACAGCTGGTCATCATCAACCTATTAAAAACAGCTGGTCAACATCAACCTATTAAAACCAGCTGGTCAACATCAACCTATTAAAAACAGCTGGTCAACATCAACCTATTAAAAACAGCTGGGAGCAGTAGTGAGGCTTCCTCTCACCTGACTCTCTGTCCCTCCGCTCTCTCACCTGACTCTCTGTCCCTCTGCTCTCTCACCTGACTCTCTGTCCCTCTGCTCTCTCACCTGACTCTCTGTCCCTCTGCTCTCTCACCTGACTCTCTGTCCCTCTGCTCTGTCACCTGACTCTCTGTCCCTCTACTCTGTCACCTGACTCTCTGTCCCTCCGCTCTCTCACCTGACTCTCTGTCCCTCTGCTCTCTCACCTGTCTCTCTGTCCCTCTGCTCTGTCACCTGACTCTCTGTTCCCTCTGCTCTCTCACCTGACTCTCTGTCCCCTCTGCTCTCTCACCTGACTCTCTGTCCCTCCGCTCTCTCACCTCACTCTCTGTCCCTCTGCTCTCTCACCTGACTCTCTGTCCCTCCGCTCTCTCACCTGACTCTCTGTCCCTCCGCTCTCTCACCTGACTCTCTGTCCCTCCGCTCTCTCACCTGACTCTCTGTCCCTCCGCTCTCTCACCTGACTCTCTGTCCCTCCGCTCTCACCTGACTCTCTGTCCCTCCGCTCTCTCACCTGACTCTCTGTCCCTCCGCTCTCTCACCTGACTCTCTGTCCCTCCGCTCTCTCACCTGACTCTCTGTCCCTCCGCTCTCTCACCTGACTCTCTGTCCCTCTGCTCTCTCACCTGACTCTCTGTCCCTCCGCTCTCTCACCTGACTCTGTCCCTCCGCTCTCTCACCTGACTCTCTGTCCCTCCGCTCTCTCACCTGACTCTCTGTCCCTCCGCTCTCTCACCTGACTCTCTGTCCCTCCGCTCTCTCACCTGACTCTCTGTCCCTCCGCTCTCTCACCTGACTCTCTGTCCCTCTGCTCTCTCACCTGACTCTCTGTCCCTCTGCTCTCTCACCTGACTCTCTGTCCCTCCGCTCTCTCACCTGACTCTCTGTCCCTCCGCTCTCTCACCTGACTCTCTGTCCCCTCCGCTCTCTCACCTGACTCAGTCTTCCAGCTGATGGTGAAACTCAAGTCACACTGCATTATATTTGCCTCATGTACCAATTCATGTTTACATACACTAAGTTGACTGTGCCTTTAAACAGCTTGGAAAATTCCAGAAAATTATGTCATGGCTTTAGAAGCTTCTGATAGGCTAATTGACATCATTTGAGTCATCATTTGAGTTTCCCTTATAGATATCTTCTAGTAACCAACTGATTTATCCTCAGTGGTTGTTTGCCTTATAGATATCTTCTAGTAACCAACTGATTTATCCTCAGTGGTTGTTTGCCTTATAGATATCTTCTAGTAACCAACTGATTGATCCTCAGAGGTTGTTTCCCTGATAGATATCTTCTAGTAACCAACTGATTGATCCTCAGAGGTTGTTTCCCTGATAGATATCTTCTAGTAACTAATTGGTCAGGTATTGCTGGATCGTAACCATACATCTTTATGTTTCCATCCCAAATGGCACCATAAATCCTATATAGTGCTCTACTTTGAACCGAGCCCTATGGGCCCTATGGAGAATAGGGTGCGATTTGGGACATATCCTCTGTCAACAGTCACTTTATGGAGTGAGGATGGTCATTCGTTCTCATTACGCCGTGTAAATTAGATTCCCTCTTAGAGATCAGCAGCCTCTGTAGCACTCAGAGCTTCCCGTACAAAGACAGAGGCAGGAAATGGAATCTGTTAGAAGGAGAGTACAGAGACGTTACTGATGGTTGATGGATAGTGTGCGGACAGAGAGAGGAGAGGAAGTGTGTGTGTGTGTGTGTGTGTGTGTGTGTGTGTGTGTGTGTGTGTGTGTGTGTGTGTGTGTGTGTGTGTGTGTGTGTGTGTGTGTGTGTGTGTGTGTGTGTGTGTGTGTGTGTGTGTGTGTGTGTGTGTGTGGTTAGAGAGAGAAAGACACAACGTGACTGTATTGCCGTGTCTGTCTTCATGTGTGAATATATTGCTTTGTGCTATGACTGTGTGCCATTGTGCAGCTTGTTAACATAACATTACTGATGTACTGTATGTGAGTGTTGCTGCTAGTGACAGAGTGTGTGTGTGTGTGTGTGTGTGTGTGTGTGTGTGTGTGTGTGTGTGTGTGTTTGGAGGCCAGGGACTCTGTTTCCTGTCTGCCTGAAGGAATGCTGGGAATTCAAGAGCTGTACTTTCTCATCTTACCCTGTAGGTCCTGGTCTATAGGTCCTGGTCTATAGGTCCTGGTCTGGTCTATAGGTCCTGGTCTGGTCTATAGGTCCTGGTCTGGTCTGTAGGTCCTGGTCTGGTCTATAGGTCCTGGTCTGTAGGTCCTGGTCTGGTCTATAGGTCCTGGTCTATAGGTCCTGGTCTATAGATCCTGGTCTATATGTCCTGGTCTGGTCTTTAGGTCCTGGTCTATAGGTCCTGGTCTATAGGTCCTGGTCTGGTCTGGTCTTTAGGTCCTGGTCTGTAGGTCCGGGTCTGGTCTATAGGTCCTGGTCTGGTCTATAGGTCCTGGTCTATAGGTCCTGGTCTATAGGTCCTGGTCTATAGGTCCTGGTCTGGTCTATAGGTCCTGGTCTATAGGTCCTGGTCTGGTCTATAGGTCATGGTCTATAGGTCCTGGTCTATAGGTCCTGGTCTATAGGTCCTGGTCTATAGGTCCTGGTCTGGTCTGTAGGTCCTGGTCTGTAGGTCCTGGTCTGGTCTATAGGTCATGGTCTATAGGTCCTGGTCTAATGGTCCTGGTCTGGTCTATAGGTCCTGGTCTATAGGTCCTGGTCTATAGATCCTGGTCTATATGTCCTGGTCTGGTCTGTAGGTCCTGGTCTGGTCTATAGGTCCTGGTCTGGACTATAGGTCCTGGTCTGGTCTATAGGTCCTGGTCTGGTCTATAGGTCCTGGTCTATAGGTCCTGCATTTCAATTAACAGATTGAATGGCGTATTGATGCAGAATGCTGTGGAAGCCATGCTAGTAAAGTGTTCCTTGAATTCTAAATAAATCACAGACAGTGTCACCAGCAAAGCACCCCTACACCATCACACTTCCTCCTCCATGCTTCACGGGGGGAACCTGTGAATATGGCAGCTGGAACCAAAGATCTCAAATTTGGACTCACCAGACCAAAGCACAGATTTCCATCTGTCTAAAGTCCATTGCTCCTGTTTCTTGGCCCAAGCAAGTCTCTTCTTATTATTGGTGTCCTTTAGTAGTGGTTTCTTTGCAGCAATTCGACCATGAAGGCCTGATTCACACAGTCTCCTCTGAACAATTGATGTTGAGATGTGTCTGTTACTTGAACTCTGTGAAGCATTTATTTGGGCTGCAATTTCTGAGGCTGGTAACTCTAATGAACTTATACTCTGCAGCAGAGGTAACTCTGGGGCTTCCTTTTCTGTGGCGGTCCTCATGAGAGACAGTTTCATCATAGCACTTGATGGTTTTTGCAACTGCACTTGATGAAATTTTCAAAGATCATGAGGTGTTTCATATTGACTGACCTTCATGTCTTAAAGTAATGATGGACTGTCGTTTCTCTTTGCTTATCTGAGCTGTTCTTGTCATAATATGGACTTAGTCTTTTACCAAATAGGGCTATCTTCTGTATACCTCTCCTACCTTGTCACAACACAACTGATTGGCTCAAACGCATTAAGAAGGAAAGAAATTCCACAAATTAACTGTTAACAGGGCACACCTGTTAATTGAAATGCATTCCAGGTGACTACCTCATGAAGCTGGTTGGGAGAATTCCAAGTGTGCAAAGCTGTCATCAAGACAAAGAAAGGGTGGCTACTTTGAAGAATCTAAAATCTATTTAATTTGTTTAGCACTTTTTCCTTCTACATGATTCTGTATATGTTATTTCATAGTTTTGATGTCTTCACTATTAGTCTAGAATGTAGAAAATAGTAAAAAAATGAGTATGTGTGTCCAAACCTTTGACTGGTTCTGTGTAAACATTTTCCTTAAGGTATAATTTTTTAGAGATTACTAATGTTATTGTTTACACTACAACATAGAAATACTTAAAGTCATGTAATTTTGTCCTTGAAACATTTAATTGAAATAGAATTCCATCCATTCCTATGGAGGACTGTTCCTACTGGGCAGTACCAATATGGCCGACCGGTGGCTTCAAAGCCCGTCAATGGCCAATACACAGCATCAACATTCCAGGGTTCATATACATCGTTGCAAAAACCCTAGTCTAACAGTGATTCTGCCTGCTTACCAAATGGCACCCTATTCCCTTCATAGTGCACTATCTTTGACCGGGGCACATATGGAATAGGGTGCCATTTGGGATGTAACCTCTTTCCTATTCCCTCCACCAAAACTCCTCCTCCTAGCCATTACTTTCCACTCCTCTCAGCCCCTCCCCCCAGCCTCTACTTTCCACTCCTCCCAGCTGCTACTTTCCCCTACTCCCAGCTGGTCAGTAGTTAGGTCAGTAGTGGGGTCAGTAGTTGGGTCAGTAGCTGGTCAGCAGTTGGGTCAGTAGTTGTGTCAGTAGTTGGGTCAGTAGCTGGGTCAGTAGCTGGTCAGTAACTGGTCTGTAGCTGGGGCCGTAGTTGGGTCAATGCCTGGTCAGTAGCTGGGTCAGTAGCTGGTCAGTAGTTGGACTGTAGTTGGGTCAGTAGCTGGGTTAGTAGCTGGGTCAGTAGTTGAGTCAGTAGCTGGTCAGTAGTTGGGTCAGAAGCTGGGTCAGTAGCTGGTCATTAGTTGGCTTGTGGTTGGGTCAGTAGCTGGTCAGTAGTTGGTCAGTAGCTGGTCTGTAGCTGGGGCAGTAGTTGGGTCAATGCCTGGTCAGTAGCTGGTCAGTAGTTGGCCTGTAGTTGGGTCAGTAGCTGGTAAGTAGTTTAGTCAGTAGCTGGGTTAGTAGCTGGGTCAGTAGTTGAGTCAGAAGCTGGTCAGTGGCTGGTCAGTAGTTGGATCAGTAGCTGGTCAGTAGTGGGGTCAGTAGGTGGGACAGTGGCTGGTCAGTAGTTGGATCAGTAGCTGGTCAGTAGTGGGGTCAGTAGGTGGGTCAGTAGTTGGGACAGTGGCTGGGTCAGTAGTTGAGTCAGTAGCTGGGTCAGTAGTGGGGTCAGTAGGTGAGTCAGTAGTTGGGACAGTAGTTGGGTCAGTAGTTGAGTCAGTAGCTGGGTCAGTAGTTGGGCCAGTTGCTGGGTCAGTAGTTGGGTCAGTAGGTGAGTCAGTAGTTGGGACAGTGGCTGGATCAGTAGTTGGGTCAGTAGCTGGGTCAGTAGTTGGGACAGTGGCTGGATCAGTAGATGGGTCAGTTGCTGGGTCAGTAGTTGGGTCAGTAGATGGGTCAGTAGTTGGGTCAGTTGCTGGGTCAGTAGTTGGGTCAGTAGGTGAGTCAGTAGTTGAGTGAGTAGCTGGGTCAGTAGTTGGGTCAGTAGCTGGGTCAGTAGATGGGTCAGTTGCTGGGTCAGTAGATGGGTCAGTAGTTGGGTCAGTAGGTGAGTCAGTAGTTGAGTGAGTAGCTGGGTCAGTAGTTGGGTCAGTAGCTGGGTCAGTAGATGGGTCAGTTGCTGGGTCAGTAGATGGGTCAGTAGCTGGGTCAGTAGTTGGGTCAGTAGTTGAGTCAGTAGCTGGGTGGGCTGGCTTGCTGTGGCTCTAACTCTCTAAACCTCTACATGATCCTGTTTCAGCAGGAAACAGACCAGAGTGGGAAACCTATTTTCAGAGACATACACACACACACACACACACACACACACACACACACACACACACACACACACACACACACACACACACACGCACATATACACGTAATCACGCACACATCCACACAAATACACACACACACACGGAAGCACGCGCACAAACACACACATTAACTTTTCACATTTGGAGAGATCCCCAGATAAACTTCTCAGTGTGGTTACGGTTAGAGGGTTTGAGCTTAAGATATAACTGCCTATGCAAGCTTAGCTGCCTGGACCTGAGGCCTGGGTTTAGAACAGAACTTAACTGGGTCTCTCTCTGCATGGATTAAAGTCTATCATATTGCTACAGATGTAGGATCTTAATTTGAGCCAGTTTGCTACAGCAGGACAATAATCCTGCAGCAACAAGAAATGTGAATTACTATGTGGATTATAATGAATGGACATTTTTGTAGGGGTCGATACATTTTTCGTAAAGGAAAGTGGAACATTTTGTGACGACAGAAGGCTGGGAGACGAGAAGCAAGTACAGGGAGTGAATATTTAATATGCTATAAAAAAACACGGACAGCGTCTGGACAAGGGGAAACATAACGACATTAATGCTTACACCGGGATCGAACTGAGGAACAGACAGATATAGAGGAGGCAATCAATAAGGTGATGGAGTCCAGGTGAGTCCAATGAAGCGCCGATGCGCGTAACGATGGTGACAGGTGTGCGTAACGATGGTGAAAGGTGCGAGTAACGATGGTGACAGGTGTCGTAACGATGGTGACAGGCAGAGGCGGTTCTAGCTTGTATGGCTCCCTGGGCGAAATCCCCCTTCACTGTCAAGACTACATTACCCATCCCCCAACACTGTCAACCAAGAGTCAAGACGACATTACCCATCCCCCAACACTGTCAACCAGGAGTCAAGACTACATTACCCATCCCCCAACACTGTTAACCAGGAGTCAAGACGACATTACCCATCCCCCAACACTGTCAACCAGGAGTCAAGACTACATTACCCATCCCCCAACACTGTCAACCAAGAGTCAAGACTACATTACCCATCCCCCAACACTGTCAACCAAGAGTCAATACTACATTACCCATCCCCCAACACTGTCAACCAAGAGTCAAGACTACATTACCCATCCCCCAACACTGTCAACCAGGAGTCAAGACTACATTACCCATCCCCCAACACTGTCAACCAGGAGTCAAGACGACATTACCCATCCCCCAACACTGTCAACCAGGAGTCAAGACTACATTACCCATCCCCCAACACTGTCAACCAAGAGTCAAGACTACATTACCCATCTCCCAACACTGTCAACCAAGAGTCAAGACTACATTACCCATCCCCCAACACTGTCAACCAAGAGTCAAGACTACATTACCCATCCCCCAACACTGTCAACCAAGAGTCAAGACTACATTACCCATCCCCCAACACTGTCAACCAAGAGTCAAGACAACATTACCCATCCCCCAACACTGTCAACCAGGAGTCAAGACTACATTACCCATCCCCCAACACTGTCAACCAGGAGTCAAGACGACATTACCCATCCCCCAACACTGTCAACCAGGAGTCAAGACTACATTACCCATCCCCCAACACTGTCAACCAAGAGTCAAGACTACATTACTCATCTCCCAACACTGTCAACCAAGAGTCAAGACTACATTACCCATCCCCCAACACTGTCAACCAAGAGTCAAGACTACATTACCCATCCCCCAACACTGTCAACCAAGAGTCAAGACTACATTACCCATCCCCCAACACTGTCAACCAAGAGTCAAGACGACATTACCCATCCCCCAACACTGTCAACCAGGAGTCAAGACTACATTACCCATCCCCCAACACTGTCAACCAGGAGTCAAGACGACATTACCCATCCCCCAACACTGTCAACCAGGAGTCAAGACTACATTACCCATCCACCAACACTGTCAACCAAGAGTCAAGACTACATTACCCATCCCCCAACACTGTCAACCAAGAGTCAAGACTACATTACCCATCCCCCAACACTGTCAACCAAGAGTCAAGACTACATTACCCATCCCCCAACACTGTCAACCAGGAGTCAAGACTACATTACCCATCCCCCAACACTGTCAACCAGGAGTCAAGACGACATTACCCATCCCCCAACACTGTCAACCAGGAGTCAAGACTACATTACCCATCCCCCAACACTGTCAACCAAGAGTCAAGACTACATTACCCATCCCCCAACACTGTCAACCAAGAGTCAAGACTACATTACCCATCCCCCAACACTGTCAACCAAGAGTCAAGACTACATTACCCATCCCCCAACACTGTCAACCAAGAGTCAAGACTAAACCAGTCCACCTTGGTGGTGTGCAGACTGGTTATATATTATTCTTAACATTTTCGAAAACAAACCAGAAAAAAATGCAACAATATATCTGTGAAAAGATATATTCTCAGTATTATGTATGAATTGTGGTTTATTTGGTAGCATTCCGTAGTGTGACTGATGTTACTAACTGCATTAGTACTGTACAAAGTTAGAGGTGAGCTATTTGATAGATTCCCCCGGCCCCCTACCTTGGGCTTCCAGTGTGGAGACCCAAGGTCAACCTACCCCCGCCCCCCCTGCCTTGGGCTTCCAGTGTGGAGACCCAAGGTCAACCTATCCCCGACCCCCCTAACTTGGGCTTCCAGTGTGGAGACCCAAGGTCAACCTACCCCCGACCCCCCTACCTTGGGCTTCCAGTGTGGAGACCCAAGGTCAACCTACCCCCGCCCCCCCTACCTTGGGCTTCCAGTGTGGAGACCCAAGGTCAACCTACCCCCGCCCCCCCTACCTTGGGCTTCCAGTGTGGAGACCCAAGGTCAACCTAGTTTACCCTAGTTTACCCACGGTCCCACTCGGTAACATGATATCGTTGACATGACGTCCAGACAAGCGATAGAAAAGCGGGGCGGCTTCCCATGTCTATAGGTCCTGGTCTGGTCTATAGGTCCTGGTCTAAAGGTCCTGGTCTGGTCTATAGGTCCTGGTCTGATCTATAGGTCCTGGTCTGGTCTACAGGTCCTGGTCTATAGGTCCTGGTCTGGTCTACAGGTCCTGGTCTATAGGTCCCGATCTGGTCTATAGGTCCTGGTCTGGTCTATTGGTCCTGGTCTATAGGTCCTGGTCTATAGGTCCTGGTCTATAGGTCCTGGTCTGGTCTATAGGTCCTGGTCTATAGGTCCTGGTCTATAGGTCCTGGTCTATAGGTTCTGGTCTATAGGTCCTGGTCTATAGGTCCTGGTCTGGTCTATAGGTCCTGGTCTATAGGTCCTGGTCTGGTCTATAGGTCCTGGTCTATAGGTTCTGGTCTATAGGTCCTGGTCTATAGGTCCTGGTCTATTGGTCCTGGTCTGGTCTATTGGTCCTGGTCTGGTTTATAGGTCCTGGTCTATAGGTCCTGGTCTCAAGGTCCTGGTCTGGTCTATAGGTCCTGGTCTATAGGTCCTGGTCTATAGGTCCTGGTCTATAGGTCCTGGTCTGGTCTACAGGTCCTGGTATATAGTTCCTGATCTGGTCTATAGGTCCTGGTCTGGTCTATAGGTCCTGGTCTGGTCTATAGGTCCTGGTCTATAGGTCCTGGTCTATAGGTCCTGGTCTGGTCTACAGGTCCTGGTATATAGTTCCTGATCTGGTCTATAGGTCCTGGTCTATAGGTCCTGGTCTATAGGTCCTGGTCTGGTCTATAGGTCCTGGTCTATAGGTCCTGGTCTATAGGTCCTGGTCTGTAGGTCCTGGTCTGGTCTATAGGTCCTGGTCTATAGGTCCTGGTCTATAGGTCCTGGTCTATAGGTCCTGGTCTATAGGTCCTGATCTATAGGTCCTGGTCTACAGGTCTTGGTCTACAGGTCCTGGTCTATAGGTCCTGGTCTATAGGTCCTGATCTATAGGTCCTGGTCTACAGGTCTTGGTCTACAGGTCCTGGTCTATAGGTCCTGGTCTATAGGTCCTGGTCTACATTTCCTGGTCTATAGGTCCTGGTCTATAGGTCCTGATCTATAGGTCCTGGTCTATAGGTCCTGGTCTAGAGGTCCTGGTCTATAGGTCCTGGTCTACAGGTCCTGCGTACCTAAATCCGCCACTGGTGACAGGTGTGCGTAATGATCGGGGGAGCCTGGCGCCCTCGAGAACCAGAGAGGGGAGCAGAAGGGCCAATTACAAAACTTCAGAAGCCCTTTTTTTAAACCCTCACATTTACTGCATTGCAAAGTGGTGATCAAATTACGGTCCCACAGCTGTATATTCTAAAGAAAGACCATTGTGACATTTTGTAAATGATGACAGTGGATATGTTTAGCATTTGGCCTCGGTTGTCGGTGATTATAGTGGATACTGCCCCGCATTGCCTGTGAAACAAAGTGGAAAGAGGTCAAACATAACCCAGTGATATGAAACTGGTTATAACAAAGACAGAACACAGTGATATGAAATGGCAAAACGTACAAAGAGCTTGAACATTGCTGTTTTTTTTTTCTCTTCAGCTGGTGTAATGTGATCCGGGGGAATCTGATCAGTGATATCTTCCCCAGCTGATTTTTCCAGATAGCTTTCTAGACCTCAGAGTGACAGTGACAGACTCTACCAACCAGGCCTACTGTACATCTGGTTTATCTGGTAAGAGTTCTGTTCTGTTCTGTTCTGTGCTAGTGCCAACCAGATAGAACAGTGTGATATCCCGAGGCAGACTTCCGGATACAGTGTTGCAGTGTTCCGTCAGGGCTGTGGTATGCACCATGTGGAGCCCAGCAGAACAAGCAGTGCCCTGCAGCACTAGCAGGTCTGTAAACAGGACAGGATAGGAGGAGGATATTACCATATTAGTGTGTGTTTATACAGCTAGCTGTGTGTGTGTGTGTGTGTGTGTGTGTGTGTGTGTGTGTGTGTGTGTGTGTGTGTGTGTGTGTGTGTGTGTGTGTGTGTGTGTGTGTGTGTGTGTGTGTGTGTGTGTGTGTGTGTGTGTGTGTGTGTGTGTGTGTGCGCGCGCGCGTGCGTGCGTTTGTGTGTGTGTGTGTGTGTGTGTGCATGCGTGTGTGTGTCCATGCCATGGACATCCTTGTCTAGTATTATTTTAAAAGAGAGTAAAATTATCTCACTGTAACAGGCCATGAAGAGCTGTTTAAGAGAAAGGATCTGTAATGGATATATCCGTGACAGTCCAGTCTCCTCTCTTCCCTCTTCCAGTCTCCCCTCTTCCAGTCTCCTCTCTTCCCTCTTCCAGTCTCCCCTCTTCCAGTCTCCTCTCTTCCCTCTTCCAGTATCCTCTCTTCCCTCTTCCAGTATCCTCTCTTCCAGTCTCCTCTCTTCCCTCTTCCAGTCTCCACTCTTCCAGTCTCCTCTTTCCCTCTCCCCTCTTCCATTCTCCTCTCTTCCCTCTTCCAGTATCCTCTCTTCCATTCTCCTCTCTTCCCTCTTCCAGTCTCCTCTCTTCCAGTCTCCTCTCTTCCCTCTTCCAGTATCCTCTCTTCCCTCTTCCAGTATCCTCTCTTCCAGTCTCCTCTCTTCCCTCTTCCAGTCTCCCCTCTTCCAGTCTCCTCTCTTCCCTCTCCCCTCTTCCATTCTCCTCTCTTCCCTCTTCCAGTATCCTCTCTTCCAGTCTCCTCTCTTCCCTCTTCCAGTATCCTCTCTTCCAGTCTCCTCTCTTCCCTCTTCCAGTATCCTCTCTTCCAGTCTCCTCTCTTCCCTCTTCCAGTCTCCCCTCTTCCAGTCTCCTCTCCCTTCCCTCTCCCAGTATCCTCTCTTCCAGTCTCCTCTCTTCCCTCTTCCAGTATCCTCTCTTCCAGTCTCCTCTCTCCCCTCTTCCAGTCTCCTCTCCTCCTTTCTCCTCTCCTCCTTTCTCCTCTCCTCCTGTCTCCTCTATTCCCTCTTCCAGTCTCCTCTCTTCCAGTCTCCTCGCTTTCAGTCTCCTCTCTTCCAGTCTCCTCTCTTCCAGTCTCCTCTCTCAGAGTCTCCTCTCTTCCAGTCTCCTCTCTTTCAGTCTCCTCTCTTCCAGTCTCCTCTCTCTCAGTCTCCTCTCTTCCAGTCTCCTCGCTTCCAGTCTCCTCTCTTCCAGTCTCCTCTCTTCCAGTCTCCTCTCTTCCCTCTTCCAGTCTCCTCTCTTCCAGTATCCTCTCTTCCAGCCCCCTCTCTTCCACTATCCTCTCTTTCAGTCTCCTCTCTTCCGTCTTCCAGTCTCCTCTCTTCCCTCTTCCAGTCTCCTCTCTTCCCTCTTCCAGTATCCTCTCTTCCCTCTTCCAGTCTCCTCTCTTCCCTCTTCCAGTATCCTCTCTTCCCTCTTCCAGTCTCCTCTCTTCCCTCTTCCAGTATCCTCTCTTCCCTCTTCCAGTCTCCTCTCTTCCAGTCTCCTCTCTTCCCTCTTCCAGTATCCTCTCTTCCCTCTTCCAGTATCCCCTCTTCCAGTCTCCCCTCTTCCAGTCTCCTCTCTTCCCTCTTCCAGTCTCCTCTCTTCCCTCTTCCAGTCTCCTCTCTTCCCTCTTCCAGTCTCCTCTCTTCCCTCTTCCAGTCTCCCCTCTTCCAGTCTCCTCTCTTCCCTCTTCCAGTCTCCTCTCTTCCCTCTTCCAGTCTCCTCTCTTCCCTCTTCCAGTCTCCTCTCTTCCAGTCTCCTCTCTCCAGTCCCTCTTCCAGTCTCCTCTCTTCCTCTTCCAGTATCCCCTCTTCCAGTATCCCTCTTCCAGTCTCCTCTCTTCCTTTTCCAGTCTCCTCTCTTCCCTCTTCCAGTCTCCTCTCTTCCTGTCTCCTCTCTTCCCTCTTCCCTCTTTCAGTCTCCTCTCTTCCCTCTTCCAGTATCCTCTCTTCCAGTCTCCTCTCTTCCCTCTTCCACTCTCCTCTCTTCCCTCTTCCAGTCTCCCTCTTCCAGTCTCCTCTCTCCCTCTCCCCTCTTCCAGTATCCTCTCTTCCCTCTTCCAGTCTCCTCTCTTCCCTCTTCCAGTCTCCTCTCTTCCCTCTTCCAGTATCCCCTCTTCCAGTATCCCCTCTTCCAGTCTCCTCTCTTCCCTTTTCCAGTCTCCTCTCTTCCCTCTTCCTGTCTCCTCTCTTCCCTCTTCCCTCTTTCAGTCTCCTCTCTTCCCTCTTCCAGTATCCTCTCTTCCAGTCTCCTCTCTTCCCTCTTCCACTCTCCTCTCTTCCCTCTTCCAATCTCCTCTCTTCAAGTCTCCTCTCTTCCAGTATCCTCGCTTCCATTCCCCTCGCTTCCATTCTCCTCTCTTCCCTCTTCCAGTCTCCTCTCTCTCCTCTTCCAGTCTCATCTCTTCCAGTCTCCTCTCTTCCCTCTTCAAGTCTCCTCTCTTCCAGTCTCCTCTCTTCCAGTATCCTCGCTTCCATTCTCCTCTCTTCCCTCTTCCAGTCTCCTCTCTCTCCTCTTCCAGTCTCCTCTCTTCCAGTCTCCTCTCTTCCAGTCTCCTCTCTTCCCTCTTCCAGTCTCCTCTCTTCCAGTCTCCTCTCTTACCTCTTCCAGTCTCCTCTCTCTCAGTCTCCTCTCTTCCAGTCTCCTCTCATTCAGAATAAAACTGATGAAGTTCAGTAAAACTGATGAATTTTAGTGTAAAATAGAGAAATACAGAGTTACTCTATTACAGAGTAAAGACAGAACTCTGATACTGAGTAAAGACAGAACTCTGATACCGAGTAAAGACAGAACTCTGATACCGAGTAAAGACAGAACTCTGATACCGAGTAAAGACAGAACTCTGATACCCAAGTAAAGACAGAACTCTGATACCCAAGTAAAGACAGAACTCTGATACCGAGTAAAGACAGAACTCTGATACCGAGTAAAGACAGAACTCTGATACCGAGTAAAGACAGCACTCTGATACCCAAGTAAAGACAGAACTCTGATACCGACTAAAGACAGAACTCTGATACCGACTAAAGACAGAACTCTGATACCGAGTAAAGACAGAACTCTGATACCCAAGTAAAGACAGAACTCTGATACCCAAGTAAAGACAGAACTCTGATACCCAAGTAAAGACAGAACTCTGATACCGAGTAAAGACAGAACTCTGACTGATACCAAGTAATGACAGAACTCTGATACCGAGTAAAGACAGAACTCTGATACCGAGTAAAGACAGAACTCTGATACCAACTAATGACAGAACTCTGATACCGACTAATGACAGAACTCTGATACCGAGTAAAGACAGAACTCTGATACCAAGTAAAGACAGAACTCTGATACCGACTAATGACAGAACTCTGATACCCAAGTAAAGACAGAACTCTGACTGATACCAAGTAAAGACAGAACTCTGATACCGAGTAAAGACAGAACTCTGATACCAAGTAATGACAGAACTCTGACTGATACCAAGTAAAGACAGAACTCTGATACCGAGTAAAGACAGAACTCTGATACCGACTAATGACAGAACTCTGATACCCAAGTAAAGACAGAACTCTGACTGATACCAAGTAATGACAGAACTCTGATACCGAGTAAAGACAGAACTCTGATACCGAGTAAAGACAGAACTCTGATACCAACTAATGACAGAACTCTGATACCGACTAATGACAGAACTCTGATACCGAGTAAAGACAGAACTCTGATACCAAGTAAAGACAGAACTCTGATACCGACTAATGACAGCACTCTGATACCGAGTAAAGACAGAACTCTGATACCGACTAATGACAGAACTCTGACTGATACCAAGTAAAGACAGAACTCTGACTGATACCAAGTAAAGACAGAACTCTGATACCGACTAAAGACAGAACTCTGATACCGAGTAAAGACAGAACTCTGATACCCAAGTAAAGACAGAACTCTGATACCCAAGTAAAGACAGAACTCTGATACCCAAGTAAAGACAGAACTCTGATACCGAGTAAAGACAGAACTCTGACTGATACCAAGTAATGACAGAACTCTGATACCGAGTAAAGACAGAACTCTGATACCGAGTAAAGACAGAACTCTGATACCAACTAATGACAGAACTCTGATACCGACTAATGACAGAACTCTGATACCGAGTAAAGACAGAACTCTGATACCAAGAAAGACAGAACTCTGATACCGACTAATGACAGAACTCTGATACCCAAGTAAAGACAGAACTCTGATGATACCAAGTAAAGACAGAACTCTGATACCGAGTAAAGACAGAACTCTGATACCAAGTAATGACAGAACTCTGACTGATACCAAGTAAAGACAGAACTCTGATACCGAGTAAAGACAGAACTCTGATACCGACTAATGACAGAACTCTGATACCCAAGTAAAGACAGAACTCTGACTGATACCAAGTAATGACAGAACTCTGATACCGAGTAAAGACAGAACTCTGATACCGAGTAAAGACAGAACTATGATACCAACTAATGACAGAACTCTGATACCGACTAATGACAGAACTCTGATACCGAGTAAAGACAGAACTCTGATACCAAGTAAAGACAGAACTCTGATACCGACTAATGACAGCACTCTGATACCGAGTAAAGACAGAACTCTGATACCGACTAATGACAGAACTCTGACTGATACCAAGTAAAGACAGAACTCTGACTGATACCAAGTAAAGACAGAACTCTGATACCCAAGTAAAGACAGAACTCTGATACCCAAGTAAAGACAGAACTCTGACTGATACCAAGTAATGACAGAACTCTGATACCGAGTAAAGACAGAACTCTGACTGATACCAAGTAATGACAGAACTCTGATACCGAGTAAAGACAGAACTCTGATACCGAGTAAAGACAGAACTCTGATACCAACTAATGACAGAACTCTGATACCGAGACAGAACTCTGATACCGAGTAAAGACAGAACTCTGATACCGAGTAAAGACAGAACTCTGATACCGAGTAAAGACAGAACTCTGATACCAACTAATGACAGAACTCTGATACCGACTAATGACAGAACTCTGATACCCAAGTAAAGACAGAACTCTGATACCCAAGTAAAGACAGAACTCTGATACCCAAGTAAAGACAGAACTCTGATACTGAGTAAAGACAGAACTCTGATACCGAGTAAAGACAGAACTCTGATACTGAGTAAAGACAGAACTCTGATACCGAGTAAAGACAGAACTCTGATACCGACTAAAGACAGAACTCTGATACCGACTAAAGACAGAACTCTGATACCGACTAAAGACAGAACTCTGATACCGAGTAAAGACAGAACTCTGATACCCAAGTAAAGACAGAACTCTGATACCGACTAATGACAGAACTCTGATACCGAGTAAAGACAGAACTCTGATACTGAGTAAAGACAGAACTCTGATACCGAGTAAAGACAGAACTCTGATACTGAGTAAAGACAGAACTCTGATACTGAGTAAAGACAGAACTCTGATACCAAGTAAAGACAGAACTCTGATACCAAGTAAAGACAGAACTCTGATACCCAAGTAAAGACAGAACTCTGATACCCAAGTAAAGACAGAACTCTGATACCGAGTAAAGACAGAACTCTGATACCCAAGTAAAGACAGAACTCTGATACCCGACTAAAGACAGAACTCTGATACCGAGTAAAGACAGAACTCTGATACCCAAGTAAAGACAGAACTCTGATACCCAAGTAAAGACAGAACTCTGATACCCGAGTAAAGACAGAACTCTGATACCCAAGTAAAGACAGAACTCTGATACCCAAGTAAAGACAGCACTCTGATACCGAGTAAAGACAGAACTCTGATACCGAGTAAAGACAGAACTCTGATACCGAGTAAAAACAGAACTCTGATACCGAGTAAAGACAGAACTCTGATACCGAGTAAAGACAGAACTCTGATACCGAGTAAAAACAGAACTCTGATACCGAGTAAAGACAGAACTCTGATACCGAGTAAAGACAGAACTCTGATACCGAGTAAAAACAGAACTCTGATACCGAGTAAAGACAGAACTCTGATACCGAGTAAAGACAGAACTCTGATACCGAGTAAAGACAGAACTCTGATACCCAAGTAAAAACAGAACTCTGATACCGAGTAAAGACAGAACTCTGATACCGAGTAAAGACAGAACTCTGATACCCAAGTAAAGACAGAACTCTGATACCGAGTAAAGACAGAACTCTGATACCAAGTAAAGACAGAACTCTGATACCAAGTAAAGACAGAACTCTGATACCCAAGTAAAGACAGAACTCTGATACCCAAGTAAAGACAGAACTCTGATACCCAAGTAAAGACAGAACTCTGATACCGAGTAAAGACAGAACTCTGATACCCAAGTAAAGACAGAACTCTGATACCCGACTAAAGACAGAACTCTGATACCGAGTAAAGACAGAACTCTGATACCCAAGTAAAGACAGAACTCTGATACCCAAGTAAAGACAGAACTCTGATACCCGAGTAAAGACAGAACTCTGATACCCAAGTAAAGACAGCACTCTGATACCGAGTAAAGACAGAACTCTGATACCGAGTAAAGACAGAACTCTGATACCGAGTAAAAACAGAACTCTGATACCGAGTAAAGACAGAACTCTGATACCGAGTAAAGACAGAACTCTGATACCGAGTAAAGACAGAACTCTGATACCGAGTAAAGACAGAACTCTGATACCGAGTAAAGACAGAACTCTGATACCCGAGTAAAGACAGAACTCTGATACCGAGTAAAGACAGAACTCTGATACCGAGTAAAAACAGAACTCTGATACCGAGTAAAGACAGAACTCTGATACCGACTAAAGACAGAACTCTGATACCGAGTAAAGACAGAACTCTGATACCGAGTAAAAACAGAACTCTGATACCGAGTAAAGACAGAACTCTGATACCGAGTAAAGACAGAACTCTGATACCGAGTAAAAACAGAACTCTGATACCGAGTAAAGACAGAACTCTGATACCGAGTAAAGACAGAACTCTGATACCGAGTAAAGACAGAACTCTGATACCCAAGTAAAAACAGAACTCTGATACCGAGTAAAGACAGAACTCTGATACCGAGTAAAGACAGAACTCTGATACCCAAGTAAAGACAGAACTCTGATACCGACTAAAGACAGAACTCTGATACCGAGTAAAGACAGAACTCTGATACCGACTAAAGACAGAACTCTGATACCGAGTAAAGACAGAACTCTGATACCGACTAAAGACAGAACTCTGATACAGAGTAAAGACAGAACTCTGATACCGAGTAAAGACAGAACTCTGATACCGAGTAAAGACAGAACTCTGATACCCGAGTAAAGACAGAACTCTGATACCAAGTAAAAACAGAACTCTGATACCGAGTAAAGACAGAACTCTGATACCGAGTAAAGACAGAACTCTGATACCCAAGTAAAGACAGAACTCTGATACCGACTAAAGACAGAACTCTGATACCGAGTAAAGACAGAACTCTGATACCGACTAAAGACAGAACTCTGATACCGAGTAAAGACAGAACTCTGATACCCAAGTAAAAACAGAACTCTGATACCGAGTAAAGACAGAACTCTGATACCGAGTAAAGACAGATCTCTGATACCCAAGTAAAGACAGAACTCTGATACCGACTAAAGACAGAACTCTGATACCGAGTAAAGACAGAACTCTGATACCGACTAAAGACAGAACTCTGATACCGAGTAAAGACAGAACTCTGATACCGACTAATGACAGAACTCTGATACCCGAGTAAAGACAGAACTCTGATACCCAAGTAAAGACAGAACTCTGATACCGAGTAAAGACAGAACTCTGATACCCAAGTAAAGACAGAACTCTGATACCCAAGTAAAGACAGAACTCTGATACTGAGTAAAGACAGAACTCTGATACCCAAGTAAAGACAGAACTCTGATACCCAAGTAAAGACAGAACTCTGATACCCAAGTAAAGACAGAACTCTGATACCGAGTAAAGACAGAACTCTGATACCCAAGTAAAGACAGAACTCTGATACCCAAGTAAAGACAGAACTCTGATACTGAGTAAAGACAGAACTCTGATACCCAAGTAAAGACAGAACTCTGATACCCAAGTAAAGACAGAACTCTGATACTGAGTAAAGACAGAACTCTGATACCGACTAATGACAGAACTCTGATACCCAAGTAAAGACAGAACTCTGATACCCAAGTAAAGACAGAACTCTGATACTGAGTAAAGACAGAACTCTGATACCGACTAATGACAGAACTCTGATACCCAAGTAAAGACAGAACTCTGATACCCAAGTAAAGACAGAACTCTGATACCGAGTAAAGACAGAACTCTGATACCCAAGTAAAGACAGAACTCTGATACCCAAGTAAAGACAGAACTCTGATACCCAAGTAAAGACAGAACTCTGATACCCAAGTAAAGACAGAACTCTGATACCGAGTAAAGACAGAACTCTGATACCCAAGTAAAGACAGAACTCTGATACCGAGTAAAGACAGAACTCTGATACCGAGTAAAGACAGAACTCTGATACCCAAGTAAAGACAGAACTCTGATACCGACTAATGACAGAACTCTGATACCCGAGTAAAGACAGAACTCTGATACCGACTAAAGACAGAACTCTGATACCGAGTAAAGACAGAACTCTGATACCCAAGTAAAGACAGAACTCTGATACCGACTAATGACAGAACTCTGATACCGAGTAAAGACAGAACTCTGATACTGAGTAAAGACAGAACTCTGATACCAAGTAAAGACAGAACTCTGATACTGAGTAAAGACAGAACTCTGATACTGAGTAAAGACAGAACTCTGATACCAAGTAAAGACAGAACTCTGATACCAAGTAAAGACAGAACTCTGATACCCAAGTAAAGACAGAACTCTGATACCCAAGTAAAGACAGAACTCTGATACCCAAGTAAAGACAGAACTCTGATACCGAGTAAAGACAGAACTCTGATACCCAAGTAAAGACAGAACTCTGATACCCGACTAAAGACAGAACTCTGATACCGAGTAAAGACAGAACTCTGATACCCAAGTAAAGACAGAACTCTGATACCCAAGTAAAGACAGAACTCTGATACCCGAGTAAAGACAGAACTCTGATACCCAAGTAAAGACAGCACTCTGATACCGAGTAAAGACAGAACTCTGATACCGAGTAAAGACAGAACTCTGATACCGAGTAAAAACAGAACTCTGATACCGAGTAAAGACAGAACTCTGATACCGAGTAAAGACAGAACTCTGATACCGAGTAAAGACAGAACTCTGATACCGAGTAAAGACAGAACTCTGATACCGAGTAAAGACAGAACTCTGATACCCAAGTAAAGACAGAACTCTGATACCCAAGTAAAGACCGAACTCTGATACTGAGTAAAGACAGAACTCTGATACCCAAGTAAAGACAGAACTCTGATACCCAAGTAAAGACAGAACTCTGATACTGAGTAAAGACAGAACTCTGATACCGACTAATGACAGAACTCTGATACCCAAGTAAAGACAGAACTCTGATACCCAAGTAAAGACAGAACTCTGATACTGAGTAAAGACAGAACTCTGATACCGACTAATGACAGAACTCTGATACCCAAGTAAAGACAGAACTCTGATACCCAAGTAAAGACAGAACTCTGATACCGAGTAAAGACAGAACTCTGATACCCAAGTAAAGACAGAACTCTGATACCCAAGTAAAGACAGAACTCTGATACCCAAGTAAAGACAGAACTCTGATACCCAAGTAAAGACAGAACTCTGATACCGAGTAAAGACAGAACTCTGATACCCAAGTAAAGACAGAACTCTGATACCGAGTAAAGACAGAACTCTGATACCGAGTAAAGACAGAACTCTGATACCCAAGTAAAGACAGAACTCTGATACCGACTAATGACAGAACTCTGATACCCGAGTAAAGACAGAACTCTGATACCGACTAAAGACAGAACTCTGATACCGAGTAAAGACAGAACTCTGATACCCAAGTAAAGACAGAACTCTGATACCGACTAATGACAGAACTCTGATACCGAGTAAAGACAGAACTCTGATACTGAGTAAAGACAGAACTCTGATACTGAGTAAAGACAGAACTCTGATACCAAGTAAAGACAGAACTCTGATACCAAGTAAAGACAGAACTCTGATACCCAAGTAAAGACAGAACTCTGATACCCAAGTAAAGACAGAACTCTGATACCCAAGTAAAGACAGAACTCTGATACCGAGTAAAGACAGAACTCTGATACCCAAGTAAAGACAGAACTCTGATACCCGACTAAAGACAGAACTCTGATACCGAGTAAAGACAGAACTCTGATACCCAAGTAAAGACAGAACTCTGATACCCAAGTAAAGACAGAACTCTGATACCCGAGTAAAGACAGAACTCTGATACCCAAGTAAAGACAGCACTCTGATACCGAGTAAAGACAGAACTCTGATACCGAGTAAAGACAGAACTCTGATACCGAGTAAAAACAGAACTCTGATACCGAGTAAAGACAGAACTCTGATACCGAGTAAAGACAGAACTCTGATACCGAGTAAAGACAGAACTCTGATACCGAGTAAAGACAGAACTCTGATACCGAGTAAAGACAGAACTCTGATACCGAGTAAAGACAGAACTCTGATACCGAGTAAAGACAGAACTCTGATACCGAGTAAAAACAGAACTCTGATACCGAGTAAAGACAGAACTCTGATACCGACTAAAGACAGAACTCTGATACCGAGTAAAGACAGAACTCTGATACCGAGTAAAAACAGAACTCTGATACCGAGTAAAGACAGAACTCTGATACCGAGTAAAGACAGAACTCTGATACCGAGTAAAAACAGAACTCTGATACCGAGTAAAGACAGAACTCTGATACCGAGTAAAGACAGAACTCTGATACCGAGTAAAGACAGAACTCTGATACCCAAGTAAAAACAGAACTCTGATACCGAGTAAAGACAGAACTCTGATACCGAGTAAAGACAGAACTCTGATACCCAAGTAAAGACAGAACTCTGATACCGACTAAAGACAGAACTCTGATACCGAGTAAAGACAGAACTCTGATACCGACTAAAGACAGAACTCTGATACCGAGTAAAGACAGAACTCTGATACCGACTAAAGACAGAACTCTGATACAGAGTAAAGACAGAACTCTGATACCGAGTAAAGACAGAACTCTGATACCGAGTAAAGACAGAACTCTGATACCCGAGTAAAGACAGAACTCTGATACCAAGTAAAAACAGAACTCTGATACCGAGTAAAGACAGAACTCTGATACCGAGTAAAGACAGAACTCTGATACCCAAGTAAAGACAGAACTCTGATACCGACTAAAGACAGAACTCTGATACCGAGTAAAGACAGAACTCTGATACCGACTAAAGACAGAACTCTGATACCGAGTAAAGACAGAACTCTGATACCCAAGTAAAAACAGAACTCTGATACCGAGTAAAGACAGAACTCTGATACCGAGTAAAGACAGATCTCTGATACCCAAGTAAAGACAGAACTCTGATACCGACTAAAGACAGAACTCTGATACCGAGTAAAGACAGAACTCTGATACCGACTAAAGACAGAACTCTGATACCGAGTAAAGACAGAACTCTGATACCGACTAATGACAGAACTCTGATACCCGAGTAAAGACAGAACTCTGATACCCAAGTAAAGACAGAACTCTGATACCGAGTAAAGACAGAACTCTGATACCCAAGTAAAGACAGAACTCTGATACCCAAGTAAAGACAGAACTCTGATACTGAGTAAAGACAGAACTCTGATACCCAAGTAAAGACAGAACTCTGATACCCAAGTAAAGACAGAACTCTGATACCCAAGTAAAGACAGAACTCTGATACCGAGTAAAGACAGAACTCTGATACCCAAGTAAAGACAGAACTCTGATACCCAAGTAAAGACAGAACTCTGATACTGAGTAAAGACAGAACTCTGATACCCAAGTAAAGACAGAACTCTGATACCCAAGTAAAGACAGAACTCTGATACTGAGTAAAGACAGAACTCTGATACCGACTAATGACAGAACTCTGATACCCAAGTAAAGACAGAACTCTGATACCCAAGTAAAGACAGAACTCTGATACTGAGTAAAGACAGAACTCTGATACCGACTAATGACAGAACTCTGATACCCAAGTAAAGACAGAACTCTGATACCCAAGTAAAGACAGAACTCTGATACCGAGTAAAGACAGAACTCTGATACCCAAGTAAAGACAGAACTCTGATACCCAAGTAAAGACAGAACTCTGATACCCAAGTAAAGACAGAACTCTGATACCCAAGTAAAGACAGAACTCTGATACCGAGTAAAGACAGAACTCTGATACCCAAGTAAAGACAGAACTCTGATACCGAGTAAAGACAGAACTCTGATACCGAGTAAAGACAGAACTCTGATACCCAAGTAAAGACAGAACTCTGATACCGACTAATGACAGAACTCTGATACCCGAGTAAAGACAGAACTCTGATACCGACTAAAGACAGAACTCTGATACCGAGTAAAGACAGAACTCTGATACCCAAGTAAAGACAGAACTCTGATACCGACTAATGACAGAACTCTGATACCGAGTAAAGACAGAACTCTGATACTGAGTAAAGACAGAACTCTGATACCGAGTAAAGACAGAACTCTGATACTGAGTAAAGACAGAACTCTGATACTGAGTAAAGACAGAACTCTGATACCAAGTAAAGACAGAACTCTGATACCAAGTAAAGACAGAACTCTGATACCCAAGTAAAGACAGAACTCTGATACCCAAGTAAAGACAGAACTCTGATACCCAAGTAAAGACAGAACTCTGATACCGAGTAAAGACAGAACTCTGATACCCAAGTAAAGACAGAACTCTGATACCCGACTAAAGACAGAACTCTGATACCGAGTAAAGACAGAACTCTGATACCCAAGTAAAGACAGAACTCTGATACCCAAGTAAAGACAGAACTCTGATACCCGAGTAAAGACAGAACTCTGATACCCAAGTAAAGACAGCACTCTGATACCGAGTAAAGACAGAACTCTGATACCGAGTAAAGACAGAACTCTGATACCGAGTAAAAACAGAACTCTGATACCGAGTAAAGACAGAACTCTGATACCGAGTAAAGACAGAACTCTGATACCGAGTAAAGACAGAACTCTGATACCGAGTAAAGACAGAACTCTGATACCGAGTAAAGACAGAACTCTGATACCCAAGTAAAGACAGAACTCTGATACCCAAGTAAAGACCGAACTCTGATACTGAGTAAAGACAGAACTCTGATACCCAAGTAAAGACAGAACTCTGATACCCAAGTAAAGACAGAACTCTGATACTGAGTAAAGACAGAACTCTGATACCGACTAATGACAGAACTCTGATACCCAAGTAAAGACAGAACTCTGATACCCAAGTAAAGACAGAACTCTGATACTGAGTAAAGACAGAACTCTGATACCGACTAATGACAGAACTCTGATACCCAAGTAAAGACAGAACTCTGATACCCAAGTAAAGACAGAACTCTGATACCGAGTAAAGACAGAACTCTGATACCCAAGTAAAGACAGAACTCTGATACCCAAGTAAAGACAGAACTCTGATACCCAAGTAAAGACAGAACTCTGATACCCAAGTAAAGACAGAACTCTGATACCGAGTAAAGACAGAACTCTGATACCCAAGTAAAGACAGAACTCTGATACCGAGTAAAGACAGAACTCTGATACCGAGTAAAGACAGAACTCTGATACCCAAGTAAAGACAGAACTCTGATACCGACTAATGACAGAACTCTGATACCCGAGTAAAGACAGAACTCTGATACCGACTAAAGACAGAACTCTGATACCGAGTAAAGACAGAACTCTGATACCCAAGTAAAGACAGAACTCTGATACCGACTAATGACAGAACTCTGATACCGAGTAAAGACAGAACTCTGATACTGAGTAAAGACAGAACTCTGATACCGTAAAGACAGAACTCTGATACTGAGTAAAGACAGAACTCTGATACTGAGTAAAGACAGAACTCTGATACCAAGTAAAGACAGAACTCTGATACCAAGTAAAGACAGAACTCTGATACCCAAGTAAAGACAGAACTCTGATACCCAAGTAAAGACAGAACTCTGATACCCAAGTAAAGACAGAACTCTGATACCGAGTAAAGACAGAACTCTGATACCCAAGTAAAGACAGAACTCTGATACCCGACTAAAGACAGAACTCTGATACCGAGTAAAGACAGAACTCTGATACCCAAGTAAAGACAGAACTCTGATACCCAAGTAAAGACAGAACTCTGATACCCGAGTAAAGACAGAACTCTGATACCCAAGTAAAGACAGCACTCTGATACCGAGTAAAGACAGAACTCTGATACCGAGTAAAGACAGAACTCTGATACCGAGTAAAAACAGAACTCTGATACCGAGTAAAGACAGAACTCTGATACAGAACTCTGATAAGTAAAGACAGAACTCTGATACCGAGTAAAGACAGAACTCTGATACCGAGTAAAGACAGAACTCTGATACCGAGTAAAGACAGAACTCTGATACCGAGTAAAGACAGAACTCTGATACCGAGTAAAAACAGAACTCTGATACCGAGTAAAGACAGAACTCTGATACCGACTAAAGACAGAACTCTGATACCGAGTAAAGACAGAACTCTGATACCGAGTAAAGACAGAACTCTGATACCGACTAAAGACAGAACTCTGATACCGAGTAAAGACAGAACTCTGATACCGACTAAAGACAGAACTCTGATACAGAGTAAAGACAGAACTCTGATACGAGGTAAAGACAGAACTCTGATACCGAGTAAAGACAGAACTCTGATACCCGAGTAAAGACAGAACTCTGATACCAAGTAAAAACAGAACTCTGATACCGAGTAAAGACAGAACTCTGATACCGAGTAAAGACAGAACTCTGATACCCAAGTAAAAACAGAACTCTGATACCGAGAGTAAAGACAGAACTCTGATACCGAGTAAAGACAGAACTCTGATACCCAAGTAAAGACAGAACTCTGATACCGACTAAAGACAGAACTCTGATACCGAGTAAAGACAGAACTCTGATACCGATTAAAGACAGAACTCTGATACAGTAAAGACAGAACTCTGATACCGACTAAAGACAGAACTCTGATACAGAGTAAAGACAGAACTCTGATACCGATTAAAGACAGAACTCTGATACCGAGTAAAGACAGAACTCTGATACCGAGTAAAGACAGAACTCTGATACCCGACTAAAGACAGAACTCTGATGCCGAGTAAAGACAGAACTCTGATACCGACTAAAGACAGAACTCTGATACCCAAGTAAAGACAGAACTCTGATACCGTAAAGACAGAACTCTGATACCCAAGTAAAGACAGAACTCTGATACCGACTAAAGACAGAACTCTGATACCGAGTAAAGACAGAACTCTGATACCGTCTAAAGACAGAACTCTGATACCCAAGTAAAGACAGAACTCTGATACTGAGTAAAGACAGAACTCTGATACCGGTAAAGACAGAACTCTGATACCGAGTAAAGACAGAACTCTGATACCGAGTAAAGACAGAACTCTGATACCGAGTAAAGACAGAACTCTGATACCGAGTAAAGACAGAACTCTGATACCGACTAAAGACAGAACTCTGATACCGACTAAAGACAGAACTCTGATACCGAGTAAAGACAGAACTCTGATACCCAAGTAAAGACAGAACTCTGATACCGACTAAAGACAGAACTCTGATACCGACTAAAGACAGACGTTCTAATATTCGGCCCATCCCTACGTTACCTGTCAGAGCCCCAGCTTTCTTCTTCCTCCCTGGTCTCCTACCTGCTTACCTTACTAAGCCTCCTACATCCTGCAAATCCTTTTGGCAACTAGGCTTCAGTTACACCAGGGCCCAGTTATGTATCTGGATTCCTCCAATAGGATGAAATGCACAGTAAATAGAAATATTAGAACAGGAGTTCCCATTCAAGTCAATGATTCGTCCATTCTATTCCTTGTATTTCTATGCATTTAATCCTATCTGATACGAGAAATCCAGATAGATAACTTCTTAAAACCTGGGCCCAGATCAGAATGTTTTCTTCCCTGTTATTTATAGATTGAACCCTGCCCTCTTTAATCAGAAACCCCTTTGGTGCTGAAGGCAACTGCTCTCTGTGTGTGTGTGTGTGTGTGTGTGTGTGTGTGTGTGTGTGTGTGTGTGTGTGTGTGTGTGTGTGTGTGTGTGTGTGTGTGTGTGTGTGTGTGTGTGTGTGTGTGTGTGTGTGTGTGTGTGTGTGTGTGTGTCCATGTGTGTGTGTGTGTGTGTGCTTGTCTGGCCCGTAAATTGATGTGTTTTGATGGGTTGGTTTGGATGAAGTGGGGCGATTACGAATGAGCTACTCCTCAATTGTATGGACACACACTCACACACACACAGACACGCACACACACAGACATAATGAAAACAGCCAACCCTAGATGAATAGCTGGTAGATAAATAAAGTAGACCCAAAGCCAGGCTTCCACCATCTGTCCCCCCAAACAACAACAACAACAACACATTGGTGGATTGCCTCAAACAAACAATCTATAAACTCCGGTGTTGTATTCAATCGTCTGGCTCGTACTGCGACTCTGTTCCTGACGACACAGGCTCACAGTAATACATGTAGTGATGTGTATCCATTTGATTACAATGTCTGTGGTTCGTGAGTTAATGGTGTTTATTTCAGTATTTATACATTGTTGCCTGTTGTTATGTCCCTGATAAAGCCACTGATTGTGTTCCAAATAGTAGCCTAGTTCCCTACATAGTGCACTACTTTAGATAGGGCCCTGTTCCCTACATAGTGCACTACTTTAGATAGGGCCCTATTCCCTACATAGTGCACTACTTTAGATAGGGCCCTATTCCCTACATAGTGCACTATTTTAGATAGGGCCCTATTCCCCTCTACATAGTGCACTACTTTAGATAGGGCCCTATTCCCTACATAGTGCACTACTTTAGATAGGGCCCTATTCCCTACATAGTGCACTACTTTAGATAGGGCCCTATTCCCTACATAGTGCACTACTTTAGATAGGGCCCTATTCCCTACATAGTGCACTGTTTTAGATAGTGCCCTATTCCCTACATAGTGCACTACTTTAGATAGGGCCCTATTCCCTACATAGTGCACTACTTTAGATAGGGCCCTATTCCCTACATAGTGCACTACTTTAGATAGGGCCCTATTCCTACATAGTGCACTACTTTAGATAGGGCCCTATTCCTACATAGTGCACTACTTTAGATAGGGCCCTATTCCCTACATAGTGCACTACTTTAGATAGGGCCCTATTCCCTACATAGTGCACTACTTTAGATAGGGCCCTATTCCCTACATAGTGCACTACTTTAGATAGGGTCCTATTCCCTACATAGTGCACTACTTTAGATTGGGCCCTATTCCCTACATAGTGCACTACTTTAGATGGGCCCTATTCCCTACATAGTGCACTACTTTAGATAGGGCCCTATTCCCTACATAGTGCACTACTTTAGATAGGGCCCTATTCCCTACATAGTGCACTACTTTAGATAGGGCCCTATTCCCTACATAGTGCACTACTTTAGATAGGGCCCTATTCCCTACATAGTGCACTACTTTAGATAGGGCCCTATTCCCTACATAGTGCACTACTTTAGATAGGGCCCTATTCCCTACATAGTGCACTACTTTAGATAGGGCCCTATTCCCTACATAGTGCACTACTTTAGATAGGGCCCTATTCCCTACATAGTGCACTACTTTAGATAGGGCCCTATTCCCTATATAGTTCACTACTTTAGATAGGGCCCTATTCCCTACATAGTGCACTACTTTAGATAGGGCCCTATTCCCTATATAGTGCACTACTTTAGATAGGGCCCTATTCCCTACATAGTGCACTACTTTAGATAGGGCCCTATTCCCCTACATAGTGCACTACTTTAGATAGGGCCTATTCCCTACATAGTGCACTACTTTAGATAGGGCCCTATTCCCTACATAGTGCACTACTTTAGATAGGGCCCTATTCCCTACATAGTGCACTACTTTAGATAGTGCCCTATTCCCTACATAGTGCACTACTTTAGATAGGGCCCTATTCCCTATATAGTGCACTACTTTAGATAGGGCCCTATTCCTTACATAGTGCACTACTTTAGATGGGGCCCTATTCCCTAGATAGTGCACTACTTTAGATAGGGCCCTATTCCCTATATAGTGCACTACTTTAGATAGGGCCCTATTCCCTACATAGTGCACTACTTTAGATAGGGCCCTATTCCCTATATAGTGCACTACTTTACACCAGAGCCCTATGGCTCTAATGACACTATATGGGGAATAGGGTGCTTTGTGTCTCTCAGTCCTAGTGTAGCAGGGAGGGTTAGGGGTTAGGGTTAAGGTTAGGGGTTAGGGTTAAGGTTAGGAGTTATGGTTAGGGTTAGGGGTTAAGGTTAGGTTTAGGGTTAGGGGTTAAGGTTAGGGTGCAGGTTAGGGGGGTTAAGGTTAGGTTTAGGGTTAGGGGTTAAGGTTAGGGTGCAGGTTAGGGGTTAGGGGTTAGGGGTTAAGGTTTGGGGTTAGGGGTTAAGGTTATGGGTTAGGGGTTAAGGTTAGGTTTAGGGTTAGGGTTATGGTTAAGGTTAGGGTTAAGGTTAGGGGTTAGGCTTAGGGGTTAAGGTTAGGTTTAGGGTTAGGGGTTAAGGTTAGGACTTAGGGTTAGGGTTAAGGTTAGGGTTAGGGTTAGGGTTAGGGGTTAAGGTTTGGGGTTAGGGGTTAAGGTTATGGGTTAGGGTTAAGGTTAGGGTTTGGGGGTTAAGGTTTGGGTTAGGGGTTAAGGTTAGGTTTAGGGTTAGGGTTATGGTTAAGGTTAGGGTTAAGGTTAGGGGTTAGGCTTAGGGGTTAAGGTTAGGTTTAGGGTTAGGGGTTAAGGTTAGGACTTAGGGTTAGGGTTAAGGTTAGGGTTAGGGTTAGGGTTAGGTGTTAGGGGGAGGCATGCAAGGAGAGGGAGGGCCAGGGGAGAGGGGGAGGCAGGGGAGAAGGGGAGGCAAGGGAGAGGGGGGAGGAAGGGGAGAGGGGGGAGGAAGACTAGGAGAGAGATAATGGAGGAGGAGTCTGGGTGATAATAACACAGTCTGGTTTTGGTCACAGAGGAACCAGTGTCTTCTACGCTCCACTATACTGTGTTATCTCTATACTGTGTTATCTTTATACTGTGGTATCTCTATACTGTGGTATCTCTATACTGTGGTATCTCTATACTGTGTTATCTCTATACTGTGGTATCTCTATACTGTGTTATCTCTATACTGTGTTATCTCTATACTGTGTTATCTCTATACTGTGGTATCTCTATACTGTGGTATCTCTATACTGTGTTATCTCTATACTGTGTTATCTCTATACTGTGGTATCTCTATACTGTGGTATCTCTATACTGTGTTATCTCTATACTGTGGTATCTCTATACTGTGTTATCTCTATACGGTGTTATCTCTATACTGTGGTATCTCTATACTGTGTTGTCTCTATACTGTGTTCTCTATACTGTGGTATCTCTATACTGTGGTATCTCTATACGGTGGTATCTCTATACTGTGTTATCTCTATACTGTGGTATCTCTATACTGTGTTATCTCTATACGGTGTTATCTCTATACTGTGTTGTCTCTATACTGTGTTGTCTCTATACTGTGTTATCTCTATACTGTGGTATCTCTATACTGTGGTATCTCTATACTGTGTTATCTCTATACTGTGGTATCTCTATACTGTGGTATCTCTATACTGTGTTATCTCTATACTGTGGTATCTCTATACTGTGTTATCTCTATACTGTGTTATCTCTATACTGTGTTATCTCTATACTGTGTTATCTCTATACTGTGTTATCTCTATACTGTGGTATCTCTATACTGTGTTATCTCTATACTGTGTTATCTCTATGTCCCATAGCAACACTATACTATGTTATCTCTCTATATGGAGGCTATATGTCCCATAGCAACACTATACTGTGTTATCTCTCTGTATGGAGGCTGTATGTCCCGTAGCAACACTATACTATGTTATCTCTCTATATGG